>NC_043761.1:1009966-1154966 GCF_902148845.1 Salarias fasciatus | reverse complement strand
ATAATACATAAAAAGGACTTTGTTCTAGGAAAATACATGACTTCATTGTTGCTATTTTTGTGTAGTTTTGTCAAACTGTGAAAAGTGAGCGGCTCTTTCCTGTCCGGAGGCATAAACATGTTTCATAAGCTTCCTTTTTCCAGAAGTCCACTGATTTAACTTTTCCGTGACACACAGCAGAGAACACACACGTTTCAATCAAACCTTTCATCTGCCAGAAATCCCCGACTTTACGTAACAATTCAGATGCAGACAATGAGAAAAGCCTGTCGCTGCGCTCTGTGTTCATGTTTGATTCACAGAGTCGGTAGAGAGAGAGCTGCTTCTGCGGAGGGATGGAGGGTGGAGGAGGGGTGGAGCGGTGGAGGAAGGGTGGAGCAGTGGAGGGTGGAGGGATGGAGGGTGGAGGTGGAGGAGGGATGGAGGTGGAGGAGGGATGGAGGGTGGAGGTGGAGGAGGGATGGAGGTGGAGGAGGGGTGGAGCAGTGGAGGGTGGAGGGATGGAGGGTGGAGGTGGAGGAGGGATGGAGGGTGGAGGTGGAGGAGGGGTGGAGCAGTGGAGGGATGGAGGGTGGAGGTGGAGGAGGGATGGAGGGTGGAGGTGGAGGAGGGGTGGAGCAGTGGAGGGTGGAGGGATGGAGGGGTGGAGGTGGAGGAAGGGTGGAGCAGTGGAGGGTGGAGCGGTGGAGGGTGGCGGTGGAGCGGTCGAGGAGCGGTGGAGCGGTGGAGGGTGGAGCGGTGGAGGGTGGAGGGTGGAGGGTGGCGGTGGAGGGTGGAGCGGTGGAGCGGTGGAGGGTGGCGGTGGAGCGGTCGAGGAGCGGTGGAGCGGTGGAGGGTGGCGGTGGAGGGTGGAGCGGTGGAGGGTGGCGGTGGAGGGTGGAGCGGTGGAGGGTGGCGGTGGCGGTGGAGGGTGGAGGGTGGCGGTGGAGGAGCGGTGGGGCGGTGCGGCGCCGTGTTCTGGTCAGCTGAGTCATTCCCACAGGGGACTGAGTCGAGTCCTGGCAGGCGATCCGGCCCGGCTTCAAACGGCGGCGGCGAGCGGAGCCGGGATCCGCCCCGCTGATTTATGAGGGTCCAGGAGTCACGGGGCAGAGCGGCCGCTGGCCGGCGGCCCGTCCGGCGCCGCCGTGCTGCACGTTTCTCTCGCCGTCCGGCCGCTCGGCGCCGCCCCGCCGACGGGAACGTTTACAGCTCGACGCGGGAAACGTGCCGCCGCAGCACCGCGGCGGCGGAACAGGACGTTCTGAGGAGGGTGTTCCCTCAGGAAAACAACACGGCGGCACGTGAAGCCCTGCCGCCGCACGCCGCCATGTGGCAGGCCTCTGCACCGCCCTCACTGCAGCTGCTTCCACAGAAAATCTCAAAACCCAACAGACTCGGCTTCAGGGTTCTGAGCGTGGGGCAGGTTTCCACGCCGCTTGTCGTCAGGCTGCCGTGTGCTGCGTCACGTTCTGCGACGCCGCACGGCGTAACGCCACGGCGTGCGGCGTCTCCAGCATCTCCTCCTCAGAGTGGGAACGAAGCTGCTGCTGCTCGTTTCTTCTCATCAGGAGGAAGAGTCAGAGCTGCAACTACAACCACCCAGACCTCCTCATTCAACGACCTGCAGCTCGTCCCTGCTGCACCTCATCACATTCCATTAGAGAGGAAGAGGAGGAAGAGGAGGGGGGGGGGGGAGAGAGAGAGAGAGAGAGAGAGAGAGAGGAGGGGGGGGGGGGGGGGGGGGGGCTGCTGCTGCTCCGCTGTGTCACAAACAGTCCAGGTCCTCAGGGAGCTGGGAGACATTTCCTGAGATGGAGTTTAAAACGGACTGTTACTGCTGATCTCACCCAGAGAGAGAGAGAGAGAGAGAGAGAGAGAGAGGGAGGGAGAGAGAGAGAGAGAGAGGGAGAGAGAGGTGACGTCTTGCTCTCGGTCTATATATGGACATATCAGACATGTACTGTTTGGAAACAGGAAGCTGGTGTGAAAACATGGCTGATTACGAATGACAGAGTTATTTTGTCTCTTCGAAGGACAGCGAGGACCAACCCTGTGACCTCTGACCCCGCATGATCCAGCGGGAGACGTGGGAATGTTTACATGAGCCCATATGATCGGACCGCAGGTGAAGCGGATTGTAAAGGTTCATATAAACACGAGAGGATCCGCTTCACTCGGAGCCGACTGTATTTCGGATTCGATTGTTCGCCGTAAAAATCGCAAAAAGTCTTAATCTTCCTCGACTGGGCGTAATGGCTTCGCCCTGCCATCTGTGGTTTCATGTTTCTCCTGCCGACACGCTGCCGCTTCAGGAAGCTGAGGAAGCGAGCAGGACTGTCGTCTTTTCCTCCGACTCTGTTTACGATCAGAAGAGGCTGGAAACGTGGAGACGCTGGATTCCTCCGAGTCAGGCAGCGAGTCGGAGCGACGGTGAACCGGCGATGGATCAGAGCGCTGCAGACACTGACGCCGTCTCTTCTCAGGACATCCTGTTTATCTGCAGGCGCCGACTCCGGCGGAGCTTTAACTTCCAGACTCGGACCGACGAGGAATGAACCCGACGGCCTGCGGCCCACGCCGTCTGGTCCCGGTGCGGCGCTGCTCCGGCGGCCGCGGCGAGTCGACCTGCTGCTGCTCCCTCAGGCCCGTTCGGTCTACGGAGCAACCTTCCTCTGAAGGCTCCTCCCACTCAGGTCTGGATACTGGAGCCACGGCACGCCGGGCGCGGGGCCTGATGGGAACCGGCTGCAGCCGTTCAGAGCGGGACAGACGCTTCAGCTCCGTCCATCAAGCTCCACTTGACTGGAGACGCAAAACATGTTTGACCTTTGAAAAGGACGACAGCGCTGCTCATGAAACGACATTTATAGTTTCACTTTATCGACAAAAACCGTCTCCGAGGCTGCGTCTATCAGATTACTCATCAAACCACGAAGATCTGATCAAGTTTTTAGCTCTTTAACCCTTTGAGGCTCAGGTTTCAGAAAATAATATAGTAAAAGCTCTGAGGATCCCGGTGGCTCCACAGCAGGGTCCAGACCCCTGGTCCAGACCCCCTGCTGACTCGAACCGGTGCTGATCCGCCGGTCGTCCACTGACCTCGATGATGTAGTCGTTGCCGTCCTTCCCGTGGACGGCCTTCACGGCGCAGATGTCCAGACCGCCGAACATCTCGGCGCAGGAGTCGACCCACATCCGGTACCTGGAGCAGAGGCGGGGGTTTCAGACCCGAGCTCCCAGCCGCAGGTCTGGACCTGGACCTGCTCTGAAGCTGAACTCACCGGTCGGTCATGGCGATCTGCTCCAACATGGCCGACCCCGTGTTGGCCTTCCAGTTGCCAGAGATCGACGTTCTCCTGCAGGCCGAAACAAGGAAATGAATCAACTCCAGGTTGAGTGGCTCAGTGCAGCTTAACGGGATCCGGCCCGGATCCACCCCGCCCCGGATCCACCCCGCCCCAGATCCACCCCGCCCCAGATCCACCCCGCCCCGGATCCACCCCGCCCCGGATCCACCCCGCCCCAGATCCACCCTGCCCCGGATCCACCCCGCCCCGGATCCACCCCGCCCCAGATCCACCCCGCCCCGGATCCACCCCGCCCCAGATCCACCCCGCCCCGGATCCACCCCGCCCCGGATCCACCCCGCCCCGGATCCACCCCGCCCCGGATCCACCCCGCCCCGGATCCACCCCGCCCCGGATCCACCCCGCCCCACATCTCAGACCCACAGTCCTTGGTGTCGTGACGGACGACTTTTCCTCCATGAACTCTGTGTGAAACAGAAACGGCGAGGTTCTCACATGTAGGCCTTGTAGTTGGCGCCGATCTTCTGGATGCGGATGTCGTACTTGGACTGGACGAAGGGCTCGGTGGTGGCGTAGGTCCCGGCCAGAGCCACCACGCTGGTGATGTCCTGGAAGTCCTGCTGGTTCTCCACTTTGATCTGCGGAGAGACGGCGGCCCGTTAGCCCCGGCAGGAACCTCACACTCGTATACCGGCGCCATAATGAAGGCTCTCTGGATGGAAACACTGCCAGGGGCGGCTCTGAACCACACACACACACACACACACACACACTGACAAGACATTCCTGCTGCATTAAGTCCAGAGGTTTGATCATCAAACAGTTTTCAGGGAAACGAGCTTCACTGGAGGAGGTTATCTGATCGATATTGAAAGAAACGCCGTCTGTTTGTCACATGTTCAGGAAACGCATCGTCCCCACAGCGGTGGAAGGACTGCGTTTGCCGCTGTCGCTCTCGTTTTGGGGGATTTAGCGAACGGCGTGTTGCTCCAGCCCGTCTGTCTGAGAGCGGCGCGTCGGAGGAGGTTTCCGTCTGGAGGAGGATGGAAACGCGCCAGACGTTTGTGAGGTCCCGGGAAGCCAGTTTAACGGCGTGTTTACAGGGGACGAAATGTTTGTGCACTTTCACACAAAAACACACCCTTAACTGCAGCAGCAGCAGCAGGAGGACGGCGAGCGGCTTGGGTGGAACAGAAACCCGAGGAGCTTTAAAAATGATGCAAGCCTCTGAAAAGGAGCGCGACAGGAAAACAACGAGGCAGCGCCGTCCAACGACAACAACAGCAGCGCTTTGATTCTCACAGGAGGGGCGGGCGGCGCTCACGGCGCTGTCACTTTGATGGGTGACGGCGGCGGAGCGTGCGCTCGTCAAAACCCACAAATCAGGCTGAATGAGGCTCAAACACGACGAACAGACGCAGCGAAAACTAATAAAAAGTGTCAGCGAGCCGGAGCTGCTGTGGATCTGGAGGCACGTCCGAGCCGAAACACTGGAGAGAGGAAGGGATCTGGTCAGCTCCGAACACCCACAATGCAACGGGCTTAACCGGCCTCGTGTTTTAAACAAAGTTACACAACGATTACAGGCGAACCCGGGATTACTTTGATGGAAACTACAGAGGAGCGGCGCTTTCAGGACAAAATGACGGTCATTTCTCGGCTTGTGAGCAGGAAGCAGTAAACAGTTCAGACCTCTGAGACCAGCAGCGAAGACAAGGAGACTAACAGTCATGCACTGGTTCTGGGCTCCCCGTCAGAGCCGTGTGAGGGTTAGACCAGGTCCTGCCCCATGCGGGCCTTATGGGAAACCCTATAGCCCGTCTGGCTCTGACAGGAAGCCAAGCCCTTCCAGACAGACGAGGACAGAAGAGCAGCGCCGGAGGAAAGGCTGGCCGGACCGCTGCCTCCGCTCTACCACGTCTGCATCTCGCCTCTGAATAAATACATGAAACACTGAGTCATTCTGGGGGACGAGCTGCTCGGCAGGTTACGTAACGCCAGCGGCGCTCGGAGCCGGTCACTCAGACGTGAACCGCCTCGGCCAGGAGCCGGCGGAGGGGATTTCACCAGATATGCAGAGTAAATCAAACCTCGACGCCGCCCGTCTGGACTGGCTCAGCGAGGAGGTCTGGGCTTCAGAGGCCAGACTAAACTGTCGAGGCGGAGCAGTGAGTGAGCGAGTGAGTGAGTGAGGCTGAGCTTTCAGCCGCTCACCTTTCCCATGCCGGCGTGAGCGTGTCCCATTTTGACCACCACCGGGTAGGAAGGCGTGGCCACCTGCGGAGACAAAACACAAACTTAGAGATCTGATCCGACTGCTGGTGAGCAAGAGGAAACACTCAGTCTGCTCCCACTGCTTGATGAATGAGTGATGATGAAGAGGAAACTGCAGCTCAAACAAACTGAACACCCGGGCTGCGGATCGCACATCCGTCCTGCTTCGTCTCGACACTCCAAGCTGCTGGTTCTGTCCCGGTTCCGGGGAGCTTCCCTCTGGTCTCAGCTCCGTTTGAAAACCACGTCCTTCCTGAGGACTACGGCCGAGGCTCGTTAGATCGCTCATCATTTTTCACCCTCTCACCCTGTCCGAGGGAGAACGTGTCCCCAGGATTTACAGACCATGAGCCTGATCAGGTCCGTTTAGCGTTGAGCTCCAGCAGGATACGAAAACCCTCCAGCTCCACTCTGGATTAAAGTTCTGACTGACGAGTTCTGGGTCTTCGTTTCCATGAAAACGGTGTTTGGAATCGCTGGAAATGAAGACTTTGGAAGTAGAACTTTGTGGAGACGGTCCATCTCCACTGAAAGCAGCTCCCTCTAGTGGCCCAACATGAGAACTACAGCATTTCTACTGTTTCTGTGTAAACAGACAGCATTTTCAGAACCTTCAGAACCTGAAACATTTCCGAAAGTAAAACGGGAAGACGATGAGTTTTCATATGAAACGTCGCCGTGTGGACGGAGCCTGAAGATATAAAACTAATTGGCATTGACATGTGAGTCATGACGGACAGATGGACGCTATCTTAGCTGCTCAGTCACCACACACACTCACATATTCGATTTGTTTTCCTGCTGAATTGAAGCGTACCGCTAACCCGTCCGGAGGGAAGCGGCTCTCTATCAGCCGGCGCTGAGGCTTCCTGTGTGCTTTGAAAGGGCAGGACGTTTATCTGGACATGTTTCTCGTTACAAAAGACAACTCTGACATTCCCTCCAGCTGCTCTAAGAGTTACCAAATATCTGTGATCAGAAGTGATGAGAATAAGAGACTGAGGCGGCCTGGAGAGACTCCGTCACACAGGGACCTTCACAAAGCTGCCCGGCGCTCTGAACACACACAGCAGACGTGGTGACGGCCGCTCACGCTGCCGGACTCAGACGGCGTTTCCTCTGCGGCCCGTCGGGACGAGTTCCCCGAGTGTCCAGAGGCGGAGAAGAGAAGAACCGGCGCTATGCCATCCCGCCAAACCCAGCGCCTCCCGGCGCCGGACGCCACAGGGCAGGAATGATGTTCACTCCCCACAGCAGCCAGGTTCTGGGACGAGGGCGGCTTAGCGGAGCGGACGGACCGCAAACACGCCGTTTCTCCACGTCTGTGGAAGCCAAGCGGACGAAACGCCGGCAGATCGTCTCTAAACTCCCCGCGGTGGAAACGTCCGCTAAACTCAGATACGGTTGTTCTAAAGAGGGACTGCTCCACTTTCCTCACTCTTGTGTGAAACAGCTCGCCGGCGGCGCGGCCTGGTTGCGTAACGGCTATTCAGCTCGGCTCCTGCATCGACCGGCGAGCTCTGAAAACGCAACTTTTTGAAAAATGCTGCCGCTGCACTGAACAGGGAAACAGCTCCGGTTGCTTCTCATTACAGGGAAGAAGATCCAAACTACAGACCTAAACTTCAGTGTGCTTGGAGGATGTGGTTAAGAAAACTCCATTTATGGTCTGGAACCACTGTGATCACCATCATCACCATAGCAACCAGAGAAACCCGAACATCCCCGTCCGCAGGGAGCTCCGGGTTCTGGACGGGCGCGTCGAGATTCTCTCAGACCAAACGAGAGATTTAGCCTCTCCTTCAGATCCTGGGCCAAGCGCCGGGCTGAGAGTGTGTGAGACACGCTGAACATCCAGTAATATTCATTCTCTCAAACAAATAAACCCAACCAGCTGGAGACGCGTTTTGTCATCATTCCTCAGATTCTGTTATAAGAATTACTGACGTCTCCAGAGCGTCTTCCGAACCTTTACTCAGACGCATTTCAGTGGTTTTAATGAGGGATTAAGGCCTCGTTTCCATGACAACGCTGCTGGGAGCCACTGAAAACGCAACATTTTTTAAAACGGCTTCCAGGGTAGAACTCCGTCTCCGTGGAAACGAGGGAAGCTCTCCGTGGTTTCGGTAACCCTTTACTTGAAGCACCGCTGTATAACTGAATAACTATAAACACTCAGGAATGGTCACAATGCTTTATAGGATCAGGCCCTAACCCTAACCCTACGCTGTATAGTGGGTTATGAAGCATTGTGATCATTAATGAGTGTTTCTAACTACTTATAATGTGTTACACCGGGGGCTTCAAGTAAAGTGTTACCGTGGTTTCAGTGTGAAAAGCGCTCAGATCCGGGACGGCGTCATTAGAACATCGTTTTTAACATACAGGACATTTACACTGTTTTCAAAACGCTGCTGTGTGAATCTGAAGCTTTTCTTTAGTGTAGACGTGAAGAGGCTGGCGGGCGCACGGCGTGTGTGTGTGTGTGTGTGTGTGTGTGTGTGTGGGGTGGAAGGGGCTGCTGCAGCCACCCACTCCGTCTGGGCCTGCTCCTTCCAGTCACTCCCGGCGGCGTGGCGATGGCGGCACACCACATCCGGTCCTGCGCTTCCCGCCGATCCGCCGCCAGACGTGAACAATCAGAACGACTGTACAGGTGTCAGCTGATCAAACCCTGAAAAACAGACTGTTTGGCTCAATTTCAGACTGAACCTTTCCATCAGACATGCAGGAGACTATTCCACGGAAATACTTGGTGTCCTGAGCTGGTTTATATTCTTTGCTAGATTGTTTTACAGAACAAGTTTCCGTGCCTTAAAAAGAAAACGCCATTAGTGACTGTCAGCTCTCAGATGTGGAAATTCTGGTTTGAGACTTGGGCTTTCTGTTCTCTCGGTCCTCCGTTCCCAGCAGGAGTCTGTCGAAGGCATCCAGTGTGGCGAAGACGTCAGGACGTCACGTGCCGAAGAGGCTAATTATACAGCTGGTGATTCCTCCGGTCGTTTACAGGAAAACGCAGCAGACGATCAGATCTGGCACGCCATGGAACCGCTTCAGGGAAACCTGAACGCCCAGACCGCTGCACGTGCACGTGCACGGCTGTTCCTCGGCGGATGAGGTGAATCACGCTTCCCAAACGGCAGAACGCCGAAACGTGACGTTCAGGAACATTAAAGGCCTGGAACAAGCCGGAGCTCTTTAGACTCAGACGACACTCGGAAAACACAGTTTCAGCTTCGTTGCTGCAAATCTGAAGCAGCCAGTGAAGTTACTATCATCATCAACAGCCGTCCGGCCCTTTTAATATTAATGCTGAGAGTCTGTCTTCATGAAAGTGATCTTTAACAAATCTGTCTTGATAATCAAGACTAGGAAATGTAATATGTGGTTCGACTCGGCCGATATCAGTGACAGACTGTGGTCAGAAAACACAGAAAACCTGCTTTAAAAACCCAGCATTTTCTTAATACTTATAATAAACTGAAGTTAAAATTCAGGAAACGAGATTCCAAATCAATGAGTTCACCCGATTCGCGACGCTGTGAGGCGACAGGCTGCACATCCGCCTCAGTGATGAAAGATGAAACCAGAAAATTGTTTTGAATCCTGAAGTTGTGTGAAATTCCTTCCGTGGGAGCAGCAGGAGTTAAATTCTCTTATGAAGCGAAGCACATGGTGCATCCATCCCACGTTTATGATCTCTTAATTTTTACTACGGCCGCTCAAAGCTGCCACATCAAGGGGGAGACGTGGAGCGAGATGGTTCGGGCAGACGGCGGCGGGAGCAGGGGGACCCCGACCCACAATCCCTTTCAAGAGGAGTCCGACCGCAGCGGGACCAGAGACGGGCCGCCCACATCAAACCCCGCCCGGATCAAACGGGCCTCCAGAGACCCGCGAGGGTTCAACCCAGACGCCGGCTGAATTCAAACACCTGGCGGGGGGCGGGGGCGGGGGGATCTACCCAGTGAGGGCTGCAATTAATGGACAGGTGGCCGCTTCAAATGCACATTTATCACGCCGAAAACACTAGCAAGACGTCTCATGAACCGTGACGATGGGTCCGGTGAAGAGCTTCACGAGGAGAAACGGTGCGAAGGTGTAAAACGGGGCAGGTGAGGGTCAGTCTGCAGGTTTACACGTCTCTACTATCCTAAACCGTGAAACGTTTCACACACATTTCACACATTTTAGTTTGTACCTTTTCGGGAACACCGGTCCAGAAGTGTCCCGAGGCCCCTTTAGCCTGACATTTCCAGGTGTTTTCTCCGGTTTCCATCGAGATACAGTTTTCATAAAGCTTCCACGTTGGGAAGCGTTTTCAAAAAGTTGCATCATAAATAAAAAAATCTCAACAAAACTAGAGTTTTCAAAGGTAGTCATTTAAACAGGGCCTACAGCCCGAAGTAGATTTTCAGGGTCTACACTCACACTAAACCCAATAACAACAACAACACTGTGGAAGCTGAAGCTACATAACGGGACTTCTGAAATGAAAAAGTAATTCCACTGAAATCCACATCTACCGACAGGAAAAGCAGCAGAAAACATTTCTCTGGTCGGAAGCCGTTTTCCTGGGCTCGCTTCAGATCCCAGGCCCAGCTGATATCCATCTCCTCATCTGATCAGCATCTTTTATAAAATACTGAAGTATTCCTTTGAGCTGGAATAAACAGTCCATTATGGAAAAGTGCGGCTCTGATCTGGTTCTAGATGAAAACACACTGTCCCTTGCGCTTACGGAAAGTTTCCACTTGGGCTGTTGTCTTAGCTGGTATCTAAGATGCGCCGGACAAACACCCGGCAGGCTGGTTCATCCGGCCGTAAACCTTCAAACGCCAGTTTTACACATGTCCCCAAACTGAGAGTGACGTCAGGCCGACACACAGTAGTTCCTGAACAGCCCCCCTGTTGACAGACCCTAAAGCGTCGCCATGGAAACCCACTGGGGTCAACAGCCGCCAGCCGCCGTGCCGCAGTGTGTACATCCAGGGCCGCCTGTGGAAGCGCGCTAATTGCTGTTGTGGAATTCGAGCTCATCTGGCTCCCATTACAGCCGGTTCTGGTGTGTTTCCACGAGGGAGGCAGCTGTCTGGAAAACACCACCTCGCTGCCGAGGGTGGAAGTTTCCAGGGCGGACGATTCCCTTCACAACACCGAGGTGCTGACGGAAAAGTGACAGAGACGGCTGGTGGCGTCTTCTGGTGGTCAAACCACCTGCTTCCTCATCACATTCTGCTCGGTGTTTGGGAGAAGAGGGAACACAACGGCCTTGCTTTTCTTTCCCCACAGAAACAATGTTTTTATGAATGAGATCAGTCATGATTTAGAAGATAAATCACAAATATTTACATGTACGGCTACTTAAAACAGCACGGTGCAATAAAATAAAGCATAAAAAATCTCTATTGGAGATGATCTGTGACAAAGTCAAAGTCAACAAACGATAAAGTCCATAAACAGAAGTTGTGGGGGGCCAGTTGAAGAAATGCATCGAGTCACCATAAAAGCTGCAGCTGGAGCGGATTTGTTGGCTTCGTCACGACTCTAATGCAGAACAGTGAAAGGATTCAGTGGAAGCACCAACGCCCCGTTTACATGACGTTTCAGGTGAAAACACCTCGTTCGTGCATTTTCGTTACAGAGAAGTTTGACATTTACACGGCAACGTTTTGAAAACGATGTGGTTTTCATGTTGGGCCACTTGTCGATGCACGATTGAAGCAGTTGTTATTTTGAGTTTTATCTCAAACTCAAACATGAGCCGGTGGACTTTACAGCGTCCGGCTGGTAGTTCAGCACTGAAACAGAAAACCTCCAGAGAATCAGCTTCGTTCTTCATCATTTGATGGAACGGCTTTCTAAACGGCTTTGTGATGCCGTTTGTAACGCGGCGCTTGATTCCAATAGTCCACTCTGCTGCGACTGCGGTCACTACGTGGTTAACCGGCTGACGGACCTCATCCACTGTCAGATGGGATCGGCTCCAGAGCCCCGCCGCCCTGAAACAGACAAACCTTTCTGGACAAGCGCGGCGCCAAAGCCAACTGAAAACTCTTGAAGCTCTTCAAAAAGTCTAAAAGACCATTAAGAGCTGAGAGAAGCTGTCTTCACAGAGCTGTTTGTGACGGCGAACGCAGCAGCTCCTTGAGTCCAGTCTGGTCCTTTCAAATAAACAGACTTGTTTGAACGTTGTGCTGAGCACATGTCCAGACAGCGCTGGAGCGGAGCTGCTGAGGTCCAGCTCCTCTGCGGTCCGTCTAATAGCGACCCGGACAGGCTTTATTAGCGATAATCAATTCACTGGCCCACATTCCTGCTTCAGAAGAAGAAGGCCGGGCGGGCCTCGGAGAGCCGGTCCTGCAAAAGCCATCAGCGCCGTGCCACATTCCACCCCGTCTAAGAGGAAAAGTCATGTTCCGCTGCCATTTTCCAGAGGCTCCTGCAGTATTAGATCTCGGAAAAGCAGGAACGAGGCGGCGGGTTGCAGCTCTGGAGTCATCGTCCCGTGATGCACGGCGAGGACGGAATCATTCAGTCAGTCCTTTCAGCGCCGCGGCGTTGGCAAAAACAGTCGGCTGAGAAAGCCACACCTGTGAGCAGCGCGTCGGAAAACATCGACGGTGACGTCAAACGGATTTCTCTACACTCCAGGTTTCACTACATCCACACTGTTTTCACTGCTCAGGTTCAGGTGGGACTGCAGCTCGCCGCGGCGCAGGCCGAGGGTCGAGCGAGAAACAAACTCATTCGACCGTCCTCACTTACGTTCTAACGCACAGCCTGAATGGAGAAACGAAGGAAAACTGTCGGGTTTCAGTTTCTTCTCTCAATAAAGTGTAATTACTCTTTTACAGCACGAGCGCCTTGAAAGGATCAAGATGTATAAAACCACTCGAGCTTAGCGTGGCCGAGGATTACTGGAGGGAATCAGGCCTCGCCTCAATTACCGCTGGCGAACAAGTGCAGACACAGCAGCTGGATTTCCACATCCAGAAAGACGGACGGGAGCGCGTCTTTCCTGCGGCGCTGGAACCGAGACGACGCATCAACATTCATCAATATTCATTCACACAACTTTTACACTCGACCTATCCGGGTCAACAATTAATCAAACAAGCATTTCTTTGGCTTTCAGCAAGTGGTTCGAGGAAAATGAAGAATCCCACAGAGGAACCGGAAGAACATGCAAACTCTGCACTGACAGATCGGAGCAAATCTGCTTAACTGGTAAAATTCATTTGACCTTTTCCCTGACACAGTCTCTGTTTCATATTAAATCAATGCTTACTGGATTATTTTAAATTCCCGGAGAGCCAAAAGGAACAAACCCAGCGGAGGATGAAGTGTTTGCTCTGGTCTCTGGTCTCAGAAAGAGGCCAGAGCTGTGCTGCCAGTTCCACACTCTGTTATTATACGCTATCAAAACGCCATCAAGAACTTCTGAACGGCTGAATAAATAATTTGGTGACGTGACCACGTTTCCACGCTGGGCACCAATGTTTGTGTGGAGTGTCCGGTCTGGGTGTGATGGGGGATTCCGGCCATAACGAGTCAGTGTGGGATGACTGGCGTCCCGCTGTGGTTTGTCCAGCAGAGGCCCCGCCCGGCGGCGGCGCTGGCGGACGGCTCATCACCACATGACGGCATGGCTCCAGGGAAAACTCCCAACGACGGCTTATCACGTCTCCAAACAAATCAGGAGGAGACGTGGAAAGTCTCCAGGTGTCGTGTGCAGATAGCGTATCGCAGACGGACGCTAATTTACAACAAACTATTTCACGGCTGGACGGCCAGCGGTCCCTGAAGGCCCGGGCTGGGAAATGAGTTCAAAGTGTAATGAGATTACTCAGGGAAAAACTCGGCACGTCTGAAAACACGTCTCAAAGGCACTGAAGCCGTTTCTAAAGGTGCGGTAAGCCCGGATTTTAACAGAGACGCTGCTGTTAATGTGGTGAGACACTTTTCTTCAGCTGGCCCCCCACAGCTTTTACCTGAGGACTTCCGGTACGCCGTTTTACATTCTGAAACTCTTCATGAAGCTGCAATGTTTTTCCCAAACGGTCATTCCTAAATCTACTGCACAATGTTTCGCTGTATTTGATCAATCTCTTGTGAGAATCATGTGATATAAACGTTAAATCGAGATAAAATTTGACCAAAATTCCAACTGATTCCCGTATTTTTTGTCACGTCTTTAGTGTAGCTCGTTGTAAACTGTAGCCGTCCAGTGAAATAGCAGCCAAACCACAAAAGGCCCGTTTCTCTTGAGGTTGTGCTTCATCCCGGAGACAAGATGGACCCGTGAGCGCAGAGATGTGTGTCTTATCATAACCTCGTCCTTCGCAGAGCCTGGAAGGCGGTTCAGTAAGTTACCCTCCTGTGAGGACTGGTCTGGATTTCATTAGCCGTGCAGTGATTAACACTCTTCCTGCAGCATTCCGGACCTCCTTCAGGTCGTCGGACTGAAACCCGTCCTGAGCACGGGAGCTGGTCTTCAGGCAGAGGTTAAGTCTCATTCCCGGAGCGGTGACTCACTTCCTGCCGGAGTGTCCGGGATGGTTTGGGAGTGAACCGCACGGTAAACTTAGACGAGTCGGGGGAACAAAGCAGCGGCGGGGCGTCCTGACGGAGCCCTGTCATTTCTAAATTTAGCCCGGCCGGAGTCTCTCCGCCCCCTCCGGGCGGCACGTCAGCATCCTGACACCCCCGACCTCTGACCTCCCGATGACTCACTGAACCCTCCTCTGAAAATTAAATGTCTCCCTTTAACGTCCTCCCACACACACCTTCCCACTGCTGCTCAGGTTTCTGGGAAATCTTTTCTGTTTTTTTACAGTTTTCAGAACAGATGTTTACGGCTCTGAGCCGACAAACGACTTAAAACTGCTGATCAGGTTTAAACAAAATGCACCGCACTAAAACACGAAGCGACAGTCACTCTCGTTCAGAAAGACTCGTTTTAAATTTGCGTTTCTTCAAACACGTCTTGAACGAGTGTTTCCTTGCGTGTGTGTGTGTGTGCGTGTGTTTCCTCTACTCAAACAGAAATACGTGACCAATTGTTCCCTCAAAGCAGCAACAACTTAGTCAAAAAGTCTGTTTTTACATTTTTTCCGGCAGCCCAAGTCAAAATAAAATGTTCTCATTATGAAGTTTATTAAAATAAACAGGCCCGAGATTGAAATACAACATGGATGACCTAGTTTTACGGCACTTTTCAAGCGAGAGAGCGCCATAAATCCAAACTAAACAGACCGCTGCGCTCAGCTTTAAACCCACTTTAGGCATTCCCTCAACCTACAGGAATCCCCGGGCGCCGTTTCCACGCCGTCACACGGCCGCGCTGCGCTCATGGTCGGGCCCGGTGTCTCGCCGTCTCATGCCGTCATCCAGCGCGGTGGTTTTGTGGGGTTTCCTGACCGCGGCGCTGGGCGGCGTTCAGCAGGGGAGGAAGTCACTGACCGCTAGCCATGTTTTATTGTGAGGGGGGGAGGGGCGGGGGGTCCCGCTGTGACAGGGGTCAGGGGTCAGGGCCGCGTTTGCGTGTCCTCCTCTGATGTCTTAACGGCACGTCGGGTGAGACGCGCTCGGAGACGGCGAGCGTCTGAGGGAAAGTTCAGGAGGATCTGAGAGGCCGGCGGAACGAGCTGCGGCGTCCGGAGCGATTCCTCTCCCTGCAGACGGTTCTCCAGGCCGGGCTCTCCAGGCCGGGTTCTCCTGGCCGGGCTCTCCAGGCCGGGCTCTCCAGGCCGGGGTCTCCAGGCCGGGGTCTCCAGGCCGGGGTCTCCAGGCCGGGCTCTCCAGGCCGGGCTCTCCAGGCCGGGTTCTCCTGGCTGGGTTCTCCAGGCCGGGTTCTCCAGGCCGGGTTCTCCAGGCCGGGCTCTGCAGGCCAGGTTCTCCTGACCGCCCTGGTACTGATTCCCCTGGATTTGTATCTAAATCTATATTAGATCTGCGTCTTTACTCAGCGGTTCAGTTTCAGCCGTGGGCAGAATGAGGGACGGAAAGGAGAAGAATCGCCTTTTTGTCAACATTTTGTGTTTCATATTGAGAAAAACTAAGGAAAAACAGACACGGCACAGCTTTACCACCACTGAAATCAATAAATCCAGGTAAAGGAGAAACGGTTTCAGACTGAAGACACACCATACCTCAGCCAATCGCATCAGTTCAGCTTAACGTTAC
This sequence comes from Salarias fasciatus, assembly GCF_902148845.1. Lineage (NCBI taxonomy): Eukaryota > Metazoa > Chordata > Actinopteri > Blenniiformes > Blenniidae > Salarias > Salarias fasciatus. The sequence goes on along the minus strand of NC_043761.1, from coordinate 1,139,214 downwards.
GAAGCGTTCCATCATCTTTCAGGGTACCACAGCGTGATGTTACAAGCGAAAAACCATCGTTTCTGCTAACATTTTGAGAATGTTGTGTCAGAGTCTGGACTGGCGGTCCCGTCACTGTGGAGGGCGCCACCGCTGCTGTCAATCACAGATGTGCAGAACGACTGTTTACTGCGGCCCCCGTTTCCATGGAGACGGAATCAGTGCTTTGGCAAACTTGCATTTCCCACCGTCTCCATGGAGTCGGAGCGTTTTCAAAAAGCTGCGCTCCCAGCGGGAGGTGGTGGAAGCGCAGCCTGAGCGTGTCGCTGAGGTCTGACCGCCAGCAGACGCCTGCACGGCGTCACACGACGCCGCTGGAACCGCAGCAGAGCTTCTAAAGAGTCCAGAAACGCTGTCTCAACCTCAGCTCCCTGCTGTACAGACAGTCCCCGTCTTCTTCTGTGGTGGCAGGTAAAGACGGCCTCTGGTCTCAGTGTTCCGTGCGGTGGATTCGCTCTGAGCCTGCAGGTGTTTTCTATCCATCAGACTGGGGAGGGATCCAGGCCAAACTGTGAGATCACCACCGTCCCCGCATCCTGAGGACGACAATCGATGCTGTGTTCCACCATTAATCACCGCGGTCCGGCCGGGTCTCCTGGCGGCGCAGAGCGGTGGTCGTCCGTCGGTCCCACCGCCTGGAGCAGCACGTGGCCCAGTGAGTCAGCGCCGGACGCTCTCCTCGCTCCCGGCGGTGCGATCCTCTCCAGCCTCGGCGCTTCCTGTGTCTGTTCAGCGGTTTGTCCTCTGGAGGGGAGGAGTTTCCGCCGAGTCGGCCTCGGAGGCCTCCGGCGCTCCACGCCGCTGGCCTTTCTCCATAACGGGACTTCTTTAGAGGAAATGACGGCACTGTGTTGCTGCTTACAGTAAGCCGGTCTACTTCGGACTACAGAGGCAGGATTCTGACTGAGGGCTTCATGCAACACGGCGAGCAGAAGCAGGAGGAACTCTGGTCCGGGAGCTCTCCATGTCGTCACAGCTCCGACGGAGCTTCCTCATTCGGAGCCCGTTACAAATTCTGCGCTCTGAAAACAGCTCTGATATCGATCTCATAGCAGAACACGATCGACGGGACCAAAAGGAGCTGATAATGAGCTTGTGATTGGGCGGAGACGCAGTGTGGTACTGTACACAGCTCCGCTGCGCCGGAATCCGCCACGCCGCCGCGGAGCCGTGCTGCCTTCGGAGGGCTTCCCTTCTTCAGCAGTCCGTCTGACGGCTCCTCGGCCCGCCTGATCCGGGGGTTTTCTCTGGGATATACGTTGGGAATGTCGGGCTGTTCCACCTCACAGCCGCATGCAGAATCCCTCCCTGCGGTTTCCTGCCGCCACCTTCCTGTCTTCACCGCCGCCGCCGCCGGGCGGACAAAGCGTGAATTCACAGAGCGCACACGCAAATGCCGAGAACGTGCTCGGATCAGCTGCCGGGACCTGGAACGACACCTGCCGGTTAACGTGTCCGGCCTGCTGATGAGGAGGACGATGATGAAGATGAGGATCACATGGCTCCTCTTCTCTGTTAGAACCAAACCGAAGCCTCGGAGAAGAAACAGCAGCTGCTGAGGATCAGGGAGGCAGACGAACGGCTGAGCAACGACCACGTCCTGAGGAGACGCCGAGTCAAGACATGAGCGTCAAATGGAAACGGAGGACGGTTCCTGCGCCGCTTCAGGTTCACTTCACGTACTGCTCAACGGCGCCGACGAGATGAGGGCGTTCAGAGCTCCGCCCCACGCTCCCACCACCGCCGAGTTCAACGCTGGGAAAACTGTCCCGTTTTCTGAATACAGGAAGAGTCGTTAGTCACTTTTTGAAGAGAGATTTCACACGGCGGCTACCTGGCACCCTGCTGAGCGCTGAAGAGCCCCTCCGCGGCCTGCAGGCTCAGATCAGAGCCAACGACGGCCCGTCTGGGGTCAGAGGTCCCCGACTTGATTATTTCTGGCTCCCTTATATAACAGTGGACGCCAAGCTTCGCTCCCGCGGCGATGACGCCGCTCCGATCCGCCGACCCGGGCAGCGAACGGGAGGAAAGAAGGTTTAATTGGCTAATCTGAGCGACTGTGCCTGGAGCTCCGCTGAAGCCTGAGCAGCCCGGGCAGCCACAGGTGCTCCCGGCTTTACGCCACTGATTAATTATTATGAGACGGAGCAGAGCGCGGCTCTCGGCTTGTGTAACGGCGCCGGGCGGGGGGCGCCGCTGCAGACCGGATCCGGTTTTTACAGTCTAATGACGGAGGCGTCGGGATGAGTCAGCGACGCGCTCCGCCGGTGAACCGGCACAACGCGAAAAACGCTTCACATCCAGACGGAGGAGCAGGACTGACCAACGGCTGGGCTAACGCTTCACCGGCAACCGCCGTTTAATTATGAGATTTTTTTACGCATAAAACTGTGAAACACAAATGTCATTTAACAGTTCAGATGCTGTTTCTGTCACATTTTTTCCTTTTATAACATTAAAATCCAATTTAACAACTGAAACAGGCCTCGCTCTGCAATCACTGGACTCCCAGTGGGAACGTAACACTGATTTTAACGCTGATAAATCCAAAAGAAACACTGGCTTCAGGAGCAAATACGCTGCAGCGCAGCTGCGTTTCATACGTGGAGAGAAATTAGCAGAAAAAAAGCTGAACGAGCTGAAAAGCCACTGAAGTGAGTTAAACAGCAGCATCTGAACACGAACTCAACACGGCTGTGGTCAAACAGCTATTTCCGACACTCAGCAGCCTCCAGGAGAGACTCTGGTCTCCAAGAGGCTAACTTGAACCAGAGGAGTCAAACATAAGGTCCGAGGGTCAGAACCGGCCAGGCAGCAGCTCTAATGTGGTCCAGCAAATTAAATAATAATAATAATAATGCAAAGAAGCAACCCACTTTTCATTTTATTTGTGAACACAAAGTTATTTTAAAAAAGGATGTTTAACTCTTAGTTAAAAGGCTCTTTTATAAAAACACAAGTCAAACGGGTAAAACAGGGGAAAATAGTCAAAACCACAATAAACGGGGGGAAAATCCCGTTGAAACAACCTACAAACACCTAAATGACTTTGATCTCTAAAAGAAAAATTGAGGAAAACAAACTAAAAAAACTGCCTGACAAGAGGCCAAAACGGTTAAAACTGCTAAAATGTCAAAACCGTCTCAAAAGAAAAAGGTTGAAGGAACAGAAACAGCTAAAAACCTGCTGATTTACCATCAGACGTTTTAACTGAAACTTCATGAATAGTTTCGGTTCATACACCAGGTCGACCGCGGCTCCAGTGAAACTGGACTTGGTGGAAACGGTGATGAAGGTTCAGGATCTCTGTTCTCGCCTGCCGGCTGTGTTTCATGCAGACCTCTAAGTCCAGAGTGCTTTTATTTCTTCTTTACTGAACTGTTTCCCGTCAAGACGCTGCACTTTATTGTGTTTAATTTAAATAAAAAGAAAAGTTGGACACCTGGCTGTGCTGCTCTCTCTCTTTTCCACATATTGATTCTTCTGTTTGGGGAAATGAGATGAAAAAGTCAACAGTCTGTTTTTTCTCTTTCCCTGTTTTATTTGGTCCTTCTGGGAAAATAAGACGAAGCGCGTGCTGAGGTTCCAGCGCTGCCGCGCGCCGCAGCGGTGGAGGGGGGCGGGGAGGGAGGGGGCCACCGGGAGGGGGGCGTGGACGTCGTCCGGGGCGCGCTATATGTGCGGCTGTGCGCCTGTCCGGGACCGAGAGACGGACGCGCTCGAGCGGAGGAGAGGACCGGAGCGGAGCGGCGACACTCGGAGCTTTGACTGTCCGGCAGACGCAGCGCGGATCCCGGACTCCGGATCACGTTATTCCAGCGGCGTGGGGAAGTAGCTTTCCCGGGGAAGAAGGAGCGATGCGGTCGGCGTGCCCGCGCCTGGTCAGCCTGCTGTTCGTCTTCAGCAGCCTGCAGGTCCGCCAGACGGAGGGCTGCTCGTGCGCCCTCACGCACCCGCAGGACGCGTTCTGCAACTCCGACATAGGTGAGCACGCGCTCCGGCTGAGACGTTACTGAAAACAACAATCTGAGCCCCCCCGGCTCGTTCGGAACTCAACCCTCCTCCCGGAGCCCGTTAGAAACGGAACAGGCTGGATTCTAAACGCACGAGCACGCAGCCTGTTGTCCCGCTCCCTGAGCCGCGCACCGTGTTTCCCTCCGGCGGCAATCTGCTTATTTATAGGCTGCATCCTGTAACGTAGAAGACGCGGGTAATCTCTCTCTCTCTCTCTCTTTTATTCTGGTCACCCGGGGACATCACGGTGCGTCACGCGCAATTAAAACCCGAGAAAAGTGATCTGCATGTCTTCTAATCATCACCCTCACTCCCTGCTGCAGACATGAAAATTGTGTGTGTGTGTGTGTGTGTGTGTGTGTGTGTGTGTGTGTGTGTGTGTGTGTGTGTGAAGTTTACAGCAAATTAGATGCAAAATCTGTGCTTTGAGGCTGTGGCTGCCTGCTGTGCTGTGACAGCAGACTGAAGGACACTTGGTGTTTTTTTTACTCTCTTGACATTAAATTCCAGCGGTACAGTGCGGCGTTTCGTGCACGGCTGTGCTCTGAAGGAGGCCTGTGAACCAGCAGCAGTTGATAATGACCCACAGCCAGCCTGCATACTTCAGATCCCGCTTATTTATGTGCAGACGCTGGTATTTGGGCGTCCGGCAGCCTGGTATGCCGGGCCTCGCCGAGTTTCAGCAGCATGTTGTCACGCCAGCTTCTCCCGCGCCCCAGAATAATATGAACTCCGGGTCTTGATTAGACTGGAACGCCGGGCCGGCCTGAACACTGTTTTTGGATAACACGGCTTCAAACCTGAGGATTAGGTGAGCGAGAGAGAGAGAGAAGTTTCCAGACAGGCGCTGGAGTTGTTCTCCAGCAGAGGCTTTTTGTGTGTCAGCATCATTTGACCCCAAAACGTGGAACCGTCATGAGGCACGCTAAAACCCTGACACACAGCCGAACAATAATCTCTCAGTGTGAAGTGAGCGCGCACACACACACACACACACACACACACACACACACACACACGGTGTGCTGGCATTGGCTCGCGCCGTGTGGAGGGCAGGACTCGTTCCTGCTGAAACTCTCAACAGCCCTGATGTCACCTCTACTGACGCTGCACTACCACCACTCACCACTAGAGGCTGATGGTCAAGATGGAAAAATGACCGTTTCTAAGAAAAAATTGTTCCATTTTTCCGAAATCCTCTTGAGAGCGATAACCCTGAGTTGAACACACAGCTGAATTAAGCTGCGTGACTTCTGCTCAGCCTGGACACACTCGACCTTCAGGGTCAAACGAGAAGCGACACGCTGGCCAGGACCGTTTCAGACGCTCGTGCGTGGCTTTAGCCGCCTCCACCTCGTTTCCACTTTGGAAGATTTTGAACCTTAGTCGACTTATGCACAGCTAGGCTAACTCTGACCTTCCCTATGAAGTGAACAGGATTGATTTGGAGCTGCAGGCATTTTCCTGCATGACGTTCCAGTTTTCAGCTACTTCTGGTTATTGACCACACATCGGTGAAATCCATCTTCCATATGACTGAGACTTTGCAGTAGGAACATGAGGTTATGAAAAAATGAACCATCTTTCCCGCTCTTCAAACTGTCTTCATTTACTTTCGTTCTTTCCCGGAACAGTGAGACTCACAGACTCGACATGCTTCTGAAACTTGGAGGCGGCAGCCAGCCTGTCCTGGCGGCGCTAGCCTCTCCGCGTAGCGCGTTAGCTTTGGTGAATCCTCTGTGGCGTATCTGAAGGAGCTGCAGATTGATGTTAGGCTTCTGAGCGTCCTGCTTTTAGAGACGGTTGAGGGAACAGGACAGGGGCACTCTGGGACGGCAGTGCACCCGCCTCCAGCACTCTGCAGCCCAGTGACCCGGCGGGACTGGGTCACTCCTGCGACGCCTCTCAGTCCTTCAGTCCCTCGGATGGTTCGTGGTTTTGGCACCGGCTCCGTCTTTCCAACGGAGGATCTGGGACTGATTTCAATGGGGGGGTAGTGATCAGTTGCGGGCGCCGCAAATCCCATTTTCAGGGTCCCGGCCAGGCATGAAGTGTCCTTTGAAAGCTCGCGGTCCCACTCGGGCCGGGCTCCTCTGAGGACGCCGTTCTGAAGCTCTGGCCGGATGCTCGGAGGGGTCGAGGCCGGAGCGTCGCCGACTGACTTCAGTCAAGAGAACGAGTCCAGTTTCACCAAACGCCAGTTTGTTCTCCCTCCGAATGTCTTTTCCTCTCGGCTGAGCCCAAGGGCCACGCTCACGCTTTCGTCGGGTCGCGGAAAACAACAACGCGCGAAGCTGCGACGCTAATGCAACAAGCGAGGAGAACCCTGTAATTCTCACCGCCGACTTCAAAGGCAGCCGGCCCGAATCTTCCCAATTTCAGACCCGCAGTGGAGTTCAAAGCGCCTCGCTCTTGTTTTCTTGGCCCTGACCCATAATCACCCGCAGGCTCTCCGCTGGATGAATCACAATCAGGCTAAAGAGCTGGAAATTGGGTTATTGCAGCCTGCCTCCCTTCACTCGACTAAATTCATATTAGAGTGTTTAGGAGCGTGAACGTCTGGTTTCTGGCTCCTTCTGATCACCCTCCGAGTTCAGCCTGAGCGCCGAGCGGCGACCCCGGCCGCCGCCTTACGCCCAGGCCGGGCGGGACACGATGAGGTCCTTGGTTAAAGCGGCCCATTCACAGGGGGAAAGTGAGCAGCGCTTGTTTTTCCAAAGCGAGATTAGAGGCCCGGCATTAAGCTCTGACCCTGAAATTTAATATCACAGAGCGCTGCGAGGTGACGGGAACAAACCTCCACACACTGGCGCTGTGAACCAGGTTAGCTGCCGGGGATTAGCGCGATACGCGTCTCTGCCGGGTTTGGGTTTGGGAATCAGGCCACAGGAAGCAGAGGGAGGTTTAGGGCGGCGAGCGGCGGCGTTATCCAGCAGGTCGCCCGCTCTCAGCCGTGTAGCGTTTAGCTCTCGACCCCCGTCCTCCCTATCCTCAGGTCAGCAGGTGAGACATGATAACCGAATCCTGATTGGAGAAGCTGAATCTGACTTCCACACTTTTCCTGACAGTCTGAATTATGAGGAGATGCTAAAATGTCTGATCTCTGACCAGCGACGGGCGACGACTTTGAACTGGTTCTGTTTAAACGACACATTGACCTTCACTGACCTTGACACAATGATGTCCAAAGTGAAGTAGTATTTCAGTTTTGGGGAAATTTTCCAGGTTTTTTTCAGGTTAAATATATAAATAGTTGCCAAGCCTGAGAAGAAGAGGTAAAGAGCGGAAGAGTGAGACGGATGAACATGTAAACGAGGCCAATGCAAAGCAGGGAGGCTCAGATAATGCCAGGCCAGGTGAGTTCTCACGGATCCTCCCTCATTTAGAGGAGGAGGCAGCCACGGCTCCTCTGAAGCTTTAAATGCTTCGGCCAAAGACCACGAAAAGGCACCAATTTCCGCCGAGACAAGTAGCATTTTTGAGGTCTGCTGGCTTGACGGTAGCATTTAAAACGGCCGGGTGGTTGAACGTTCCCATGGCCCGATTCCCAGAGGAGCTGAGGAGTGTTACTGTGCCGCCTCTAGAGGAAGATGCTCCTTAATCTGGAAGTGTGAGGAAGCAGAAGTCAGGAAAGTGGCAGCGGTTTCTTCAGTAAACAGGAGTTTGGTGAAACAGTAACTGCGAGGACGCCGGCCAGCAGGAGACCCTGAGGCCCGTCACAGGACTTTCATAACAGTAATCAGCTGCGTGCGCCGTCCCGCCCGCCGCCGTGGACGTTCTGGGTTTCTGCTCCGGTGTTTTCCGCCCGGCGCTGCGGCCCACCGCGCAGATCCAGTGTCAGTGTTTATTTTCGAGCGTGGCGGTGTGTCATCCTGAGAATTCCTCGTCCTCCCACTCGCCTCCTCAAGCTTGGACAACTCGCTGCATACTAAAATCACAGTCGCCGGCCTGCTGCCTTGCTTTCTCTCCCTCTTTCACACTCACACACACTCTCACACACACACACACACACACACAGCGCTATTCTCGTCATGCCTGCAGTTTGCCACATTGTACGTAGGCTGAAATAAATTACATGCTCACCTTCAGATGGAGCATTTGCATTGGCGCTTGTGTAATCTGCTGCTCGGGGCCAGAGAGGCAGAGTGAAAAATGGATTCTTCCTCTTCCTTTCCTGTCAGACCCCCGTTACCTCTCTGATCAGGGAAAAAGCCTCCCACTCTTCAGAATGTGTGTCAGATGCTCTGCAGAAGACGAGTTGTTGTGCGTCACGGCGCTGGCCGAGTGAGACGGAGACATGGGCTTCAGATGGACGACGTCTCACTGCTGAGCCGCGTTTTTAACACTCCATTAGGCCACAAGTCGGCGCTATTGGTCGTTTTTGTAATGAAACGGGAGCGTAGAGGAATAAAACACTAGAAATATGAACAAATGATTGCTATTACACGTGATCCTCAACTGCAAAACTACAAAATCCCAGAAGAATATCGTCTGGGAGGCAATCTAACTTTACAAGTAACTCAAAATATATCAGCATGGTTACTCTTGTGCAACAACAGTTAAATCTGTTCTGTTTATTTCCCCAAACAGCATTAAATACTGTATCCAAAAAACAGTCAACAACAAGCTTCCAACTTTTACCACTAGGTGGAAGTATTGAAACTGATTTTCAGTCATTTCTTCCAGAGAGGAAAGCGAAGTTACGTTTCGGCCACGACCTGACAAGGAACGGATGAAATGACTTGATAGAAAAACACTAAAATATGAAGCTAAGTTTAGCTGTTAACTGAAAATTCTTTTAGCCGTACAACAAAACGCTAAACATCACACATAAGCAACACGTTTCAGCGTCCTTTTCCCTGCATATGAAAGAATGTTAGCTACTAGCTATCACACTCAAATACCCGAAAAACTCATGCTAACGTATTCACCAGCCGTCACGTGGAGCCGAGTTGTTCATCCATGTGATGAACGTCTGCAGACGACACGGTAACCATGGCAACACTCATACCTTCAGACGCGCCAGCAGAGACTGGGTCCGGTGAAGCACTTGTAGCGTTTACAGATTTTTATTTGCAGTTTAACTTCAGCGTGGCGTGAAAGTGGGTTGGATAAAGACTCGTAATGAAGACTGTTTGTCGTGAGCAGGCGGCGGTGCGTAAATATAAATGCTGAGTGCAGCGGAGGTCAGGAGGTCGCTGCAGTGGTGTGTGTGTGTGTGTGTGTGTGTCCGAGCAGCTGAGGCCTTTCACACATTCCTCCGGGCGATGCCACCATCGCCGGCCAATTAGTGGCGGCCGTCCAACAAGCGGGGTCCTATCTGGAGGCGAGCCGTCCCCCGCGGCCGTCCAGTTTTGGGGCGAGGCTTGAAAATAACAGCCGCAGTGTATTTAACCGAAATCTCCCGGTGTATCGGCACATTCCTGCGTAATGGCGCCGCCCTGCTGCTGTGATCGCCTGTCAAACAGCATTCGGGTGCGTTTAGCGGAGCGTATCGCACTGCTGGGCTCACATCACAGGAGCTGGCAGATTAATGGATGAAGTGCTGCTGTGAGAGGCTGGGAAGCGCTGAACTGTAGGCGTTCATCCCGAGGTGACCTGAGCTCGGCCTTTCCTTTCTTCGGTACGTTTAGTGAGTGACGGCTCAGAGCTGGGAGTTCGGGACAGAAGCCCCTCGGCGCTCTGCGGAGCAGGCAGGATGTCGGTCTGACAGCTGGCATGAGGTCTTCTTCTGTCCCGGCTGGAGCTGATCTATAAGATCGACCTCGACTCAGTAGAGAAGTGATCAGACTCATTAAGGCATCAGGATAAAACCGGACTGCAGACCAGACGAGCAGGCTGACAGGCAGAAACCGGATTATTCTAACATCTGAACCCTGATAACAGCTCCGAGGGTTTAGAGCTGAGATCTGAGGTTCTGACGCATAAAAGGCTGCAGATGCCTTCAAGAGCTGGAAACGGATCTAAAGATGTTTGAATGCTGTAAAATGGGAGAAATGTTCCTCAAGTGGAAGAAAATTAGTCTGAGTGCTCAAGGAAAAGCAAAGAGAGCTCAAACTGGCAGTGTGAAAAGCATCAGTTCAGCTGGAGTGGATGTGATTATCGTTCCAATTTCTCTAGATTGTGGAAAAAATACAAAATGCAGGCGCTGCTGGAGAGAGAAGATCTGAACTGAGATCCATGTTCTGAAGTGAAAACGCGAAACTTCCCGTGCCTGTTTGGCCGGCGTTATCCAGATATTGATTTTTAATACGTGAACATATTTATTTTCTTCTCCCTTGTGCACCGTGTCAGCAGGGTTAAACAGGCGGCCCTGCTGCTCCTGAAATAAAATAAGATGTTCGGAAGCATTTAAATAAACTCTGGGTTCACACGGGGGACGTCACGTCCAACATAAACGATGGGTCGCCGCTTTTGGGCGGCCACGCCGCATCTGCTTCCTGTTTGACTCGTATTTTTAGCCCCGCTGTCGGTTGTGGGACGGCCGGAGACACGCAGCCTGCCCGGAGACGCCACATGACTCGTTTCTTCCACCGGTCAAAAAGCAGAGAAGCTCCGCTCCCTCCGGGGAACGCGAGCAGAACGTGGCGGGAAATTCCAGCGGGCGGAGAAAACAAACCCGGTTCTGCAGGACCCGAATAAACCCGGGAGCTGTGGCCTCGGCGGCGTTTACACGAGGCTCCTGATAAGATCTCCTCATCCTCCAGAGACGGAGTTACGGCGCTTTAATCAGCAGAACTCAGCAGCGGTTCTCTGGTTATCCGAGTTCTTATCTACACGGAGACGGAGGGGAACCGTATTACAGGCAGATCAAAACAATCCAGCTTCAAACAGGACTTTTAACTGCGGTGCCAACCTGGTTCTGAAACGCCATGTATCGGGGGGGGGGGGGGGGGTGTTTGCCGACGCCCCCTACTGGCCGAGGCGGCGCCTTGCCTGACAGGTCAGGAGGAATGTGACCGTCTTCTCTCTCCGCAGTGATTCGAGCTAAAGTGGTGGGCAAGAAGCTCCTGAGGGACGGACCTTTCGGGACGATGCGCTACACGGTCAAGCAGATGAAGGTGAGCGTCGGACGCCGCTTCCCAGAATCCTTTTCATGGCTTCAGAGCCCGAGTGGGACATCGGACAGAGAGGTGTCAGGAGTGACGAGCACCGTTCCACTGATCCTACTGGACACATGAAGTGATGCTAATCCCAGTTTGAGATCACGCCTAAAAGCAGGGATGTCAAACATAAGGCCTGTGGGCCAAAAACCGGCCTGCAAGAGGCTCCAATTTGGCCGGCCACCAAGCAAACTGTAAAACATTTCAAAGAAAAACTACTCTTTTAAACAGGTTTATTCAGAGTACTGAATACACCTGTACACAAAACACACCAAAACAACACTGAGACCCCAGTGGCGACACCGGCGATGCTGAAATGAAAGCTAGCTAACTAGCATTAGCCTCAAAGTCTGTTACAGGGAGTTTACAAAAAAAGAACACGTGGAATCAAGTAGGAGAGTCATTTCTGTAGCTCTGGAGATGGAAAACTGCTGAACTGGAGTGCTAACCGCTACACCACTGTCCCTTTGTGAGCTGAAGAGGCTGCCGGTGACTCCGCCCCCTCAGCTGCTCAACATCCAGCCTGAAGGCCGTTCTTCACCTCCTCTATATTCTTACATAACGCTGCATGTTTCCGCCGCTCGGACGGGAGCCAGGCCGGAGGATTAGCCGGCTTACGGGCATTACAGCTCCGGCAGACTCCTCGCTGCGAGTGTAAACACTTGGCCAGTCGAGCGCCGCATCCCCGCTTCGGAACAAAAGCATTAAGTGGCCTCTTGTTGAGGCACAGCAGTCACCACTGGAAGGATTATCCCCGGAGTGAGAGGTGGCCTTTGCACCTCTCAGGTTATTTATTTGTATCGCATGAAGAATCCCGTTCCCTCCAAACTTCAACAGATCCTGTGAGACGCTCGCCTCCGGCGTTCCCCAGGCTTCAGTACCGGTTTGTTCTGCTTCTCTGGCAGCGACGCGTCTAAACAGGGATTTCCTGTTGTTTCCAGACAAATAAATTACACTGGAGGGGAAAAAAAATAAAAACACACGCAGTTCGCAGAAGTGGAAAACATTGGCTTGAAGCTCCACATACCTGGCGTGAGTGAATGGAGCTAATGTCCGGCGGCAGAGCGGTCCGTTACGCAACGTAACCGCGTTATCTGTGATTGGGTTAAGAGCGGAGCCGGATTCTCCCCCGAGGTATTTCTGGAGAAATGTCATCTGATGAAACCAGCGCGCTCCGTCATTTCTGGCGTTTTCTGAGAAGACGCCGGAGCTGCCGGGGATTTCCGCTCCCGGTCTCACGAGCCGCTGTCCTCCTGTCTTCACAGATGTACAAAGGATTCGACAAAGTGCAGCACGTGCAGCACATCTACACCGACGCCTCCGAGAGCCTGTGCGGCGTCAAGTTCGACATCAACAAGTACCAGTATCTGATCACAGGTGAGCGGCTCCGGGACTCCTCCTCATGTTGAACCATCAGAAAACTCTTATTTTATTAAGCAGTCATGTTGGCGAGCAGCTAAGGGTTAAAAAGGACTTCTTATTCTCAAGCAAACTATTTAAACGAGAGTCCAGCATTCCAAGTGTGTTAGGAATGTCTCCCCCGGGACGTCTTCATCTCTACTGTCACACAAACTTTCCTTCTATTTATACCGCTCGCCGCTTTAAGAGACGTCCGGGGCAGAAAGCGCCGTTTCCCCGTCTTTCGCAGCTTGTAACGAACAGGCAAACAGGAAGCGGCCGGCGTTTTCCAGCACAGGCATTCTGCGTTTTACGAGTTGCTATTTGCAGCCGAGGTGCCGTTTACTTTGGACTCGCGGCGTTTCGGTGTGTAGCTGTCGCTAAGTCCCGACCTGTGAATACTGTACCGGCCGCCGCCCGGCCGGCGTCGCCAGGCACCGGCGGGCCGTGTTTCTCTCGCTGCCGGCAGGGCGTCTATAATAAGTCCCGCATACGATGAGGAATGCATTGTGGGTAATTTGGCCTGAACCCCGCTCCGATCGGGCCCGGCGTGCCTCGGCCCCGATTAGTATTTTGGGCGCATGTCGAACACTCAACACCCGGTAATAAGCCTGCGAGAGACTCCAGTAATCTCCGCCAGATTCCCCCGTGGTGACGGCACTGAAGGAGACGCACGGCGGCGAGCCGCCACGGTCTTGAGCGCCGGCGGGATTCAGAGGCGCACCTGTCCCAGGAGTCGGTGAGCTGCAAATGATTCTGGGCCGAAAATAGACACCTGCCGACCTTTGGATGTTCAGAAATAGGGGTGTCGGTTCGAGGCGGGCTCACGGTGCGAGATCGTCTTACCGCAGATAAACAAGCCGGCCTGCTGGAGCGGCGCGCTGACAGGATCCCGAGTTACACGGCGAGGATTATGGAATCGTCTGAATCGTGAAATAGCACACATGACTGTGTCACGCAGGATCTCTTCAGCCGCAGCCCCGTGAGGTCTTGATTAGCTTTCTGAAGCTCACGGCGCTCGCACGCCCGACTCGTGAGGTGGAACTGACGGCGGCCTCCGTTCTCTCCCCCGCAGGTCGAGTGTACGACGGCAAGGTTTACACCGGACTCTGCAACTTCAACGAGCGGTGGGAGCGCCTGTCGCTGGCCCAGAAGAAAGGCATCAACCACCGGTACCAGCTGGGCTGCGGCTGCAGGGTGAGTCTGAACCGGGGTCGAGTCAGTTCAGCTGCTGCGAGCCAGCGAGGCCGTCATGTTTATAAAGACTGCATCGTGAGGTTACTGTTCCCACTTCCATAAATCCTGGATGTTCAGCAGAGGCGGGGAAAACAACTTTTACTGCTGTCGCTGGGAGTGATGAGGTAACCGGTCTGGACGGCGCTCAAGCCTTCATTCCTCGTTTCGTGTGTCTTGAATGTGGCGCTCGCCGCCGTGCAGCTGCCGTCCTACTGTACGGCGGCGTTCCGGACATCTGCTCGCGCCATCGGCCCCCGTCAGGATAAGTGGATTAGGAGAGCGCCCGATTGGTTCCCCGTGCGGGCCGGCGATGGCGAGCGGCCCAGAGGCGTCAGGAGAGACGCCGTCCGTCAACCAGCCGCCCAAATCTGAGTCCGTGAGCGCGAGCGGCATAAACAACGCAGCTGAACACGCTGGCGTTCCTCCACAAGCGACGACTCACTGGATAGCAGGAAGTGTGCTGCGCTGGCTGCAGAGTTATTCCCGGAGGACCGATTCAGCCCCTCCGGCGGGGAAGTGGAGTGGAGCGCCTCCGAACCGCGGAGCCCCGGCTCTCCAGGCACGATGGCCCCGATGAGAGGCGAGCTCATTGAATCCGCCGCATTCACATCCCGACGAGTGGCGGATGACTCGGCTCCGGCTCCACATTCACGGCCGCGGGTTTCTGAAGACGCGTTTTTGTGCGAGCACCTGGAGGAGTGACGCACGGCGGAGGCTGGCAGGAATCTAATTGAACCCTTCAGAAACGAGGAAAAGTGCTTCGCTTCAGGAAGCACAAAACATCCCGAGTGCACGGGTTAATTATTTAAAGAGCCGTCTTTTTTCTAACACCTGATCAGTTAGAAGTTCTGCAGCTAATGCAGCAGTCTTTTATGTCAGTAATCGTATTTCCTCACACTGGTTTAAACTTCAATACAGAATCAACGGGTGGAAGATTCTGCTAAACGTCCCGTTTGGTCTGTGATATGAGAGAAAGGTGTTGGTGAGCAGGAAGCGACCTGCTCTGCATGCTGCTCAGAACCCAGCGCTGGGTCTCGGCCTGACGTGGACTGCTCTCTGTCTCCCCCTGCAGATCAAGCCCTGCCACTACCTGCCCTGCTTCGTCACCTCCAAGAACGAGTGTCTGTGGACGGACATGCTGTCCCACTTCGGCTACCCGGGCTACCAGTCCCGGCACTACGCCTGCATCCAGCAGAAGGAGGGCTACTGCAGCTGGTACCGGGGCCTGACGTCCCGCGACAAGACCGCCATCAACACCACCGACCCCTGAGGCCCCGGCGCGCCCCGAGGCCACGCCCGCCGCCACCTCCCCCGACTCCGTCCCATCCGCCATCACCGCCAGAGTATTCCGGGACTCTCGAAGCTCACTCGAAAAGAGCCAATCCATGACAGTGGCTGTCCCTGGCGCTCCCGACAGAACCAGTCCCGCTAGTCTCACACAGTCCTGGCCGAGCGCCGCCAAGGGGCCAAATAACAAGATGTCAGATCCTCCTCAGCTCCAGATATTGATTCAAACAGACTCTCGGTCAGTGGGAAGCCATGTGGAATTGGACGTGGTGCCGATCTGCGGGGTGTGCCGTGCGGAACACTGACCCTGTCCGGTTCCTTCATGATGGTAGAATCTCCGCTCCCCTGAATGTTTGCTGTTTAACTCATTTCCCCCGTCTATCGAGCACTGCAGAGTAAGAGAGAACTGCAGCGCCACCGTGGGGACGGACTGTTGATTCTTGGTTTTTTTGCAGAGATAGTGAGACTTTATTTTTTGCTGTATATAACATAAGCTACAGAAATCAACTCAGCTGAAACCTCTGTCCTACAGTTATTTATATATCTATCGGATTACTCCATAGCCATGTGATTTAGGTGCAGGAAAAAAAATGTATAAAAGGACAAAATTCCATTGTGAAATCCACCACCGCATGTTCAGCCGTCCAGAATGAAGGACCAGCGTCTGCACGTTAGATATTATGGTACTTCATTTTTTTTTCTGCTTCTTCATTTCCCCAGACCGGTACTCGACACCGACCCCACCAAACCGCAGAGGTTTCAGAGAATGACATATTTTCTAAGTGTATATTCAATCTTTTGTATTTAACTATTTGAAATGGAAGTTATTCTAAATGCCGTAACGTTATCGTCACTAAATTCATTCGTCTCCACCTGTTCCCAGCTGAGGTGTTGTTTCTTGTTTTCCTTCGGTCCATTCCATTAACGGACACAGAGCGGCGGCGAGGGGCGGAGCCTCACGACTAAAGAGCGTCACGAACAAACACCGGGGACACTTTTTAGATTTACCTTCTTCTTTTAGCGCCCTCAATCTGAAGCTCGATCATTCAGCTCAGTTTGGACTGACTTTGCAAAAGTTGTTTGATTCACTGGTATAAAACTATAAAAACAACAGATTGAAACAAAACCGAATTGGATTTGTTTCATTCTTCACTTCCTGTTGGATGAAAAGATGCAAGAATGAAGTCAGAAATCCTCTGGAATTCCTGAGAATGCAGATGAATAATTACATTTTATCCAATATATAATAAGTTATGTGTTTTGCTCCCAATATAACAAAACCTTCTGGATTTTATGAAGCGTTCCCGAGCTGCAAAAGCAGAAATTAGGTGGAAAACATTGCTCCTTAAATCAAATTTTAACTTCAAAAGTTTATTTAATACGGTTTTTTGAGATAAATCCTGAATGAATACTCAAACTGCCTTCCTAAAAGGGGAAAACACTGAGCAAAGCGAGTCTGTGTGGAAGTGTGGCTTCTCTCCCGCCGTGGCTCCTCTGTGTCGTTATTCTGTGTGGTTTGTGTAAATATACTGTCTGCTTAACACAGAAACACTCGGTGGAGTCTGATCCTGCAGAAGAAGAAGCTGTGTACAGTCCGTGTGGAAACGCTGATTCCTGAGTTGTGTGGGTGGGGCTTGTTTCCTTGTAGGGGTTATAGAAATGTTTGACTTAATTCTGTGTTTTTTATTTTTATAATAAAGATTTAATGAAAAGCGGGAGGCCTGTGTGTGACGCTGTGTTTTCTTGCTGTTGGAGGGAACAGGGATGTCTGCGGGGCACTCACCATCTGCGCGTGGTTGGGGTAGAAGGTCTGCTCGTTCAGGGGGAACTTCTCCGGGCCCAGCGAGTGGTACAGCTTAATCATCTGCGAAAACTGCAGGCAGAAATAAACACGCGTGTCAGGCGACGCCGGCGGAGGCCGAGGAAAAGCTTCTACCCGAGCAGCGTTCTCAAACATCTGGCCTGCTGTGTGGGGAATTCAGAATGACCTGCTGCCGCATGGAGCGAAATGCAGCCAATCAAGAAGCAGCTTCTCAGCTGACTGGTCCAGGACTGATACAAAGTCTTCCCCAACAAGCTTGTAAAACAATTCTAAAACCACGATATTCATTTTATAAAAGCGCCATAAAAATTCATGATAAGAAAAAAAGCGTTCACACCACCACTGCTCAGAGCTTCAGAAATATAACATGTTGAGTCTTGAGAATATAATCATACATGCTAACCTCTGCCTGCTTTTTAAGATCATACATAATGACGCATCTCCACCACTGAAACAGTTTATTTCTCTGCTCTGAGGCATCAACACGGACCACTAGATCAGTGTCGAGGGAAGAATGTTGTATCCCACGACAAAAAACTACATTTGCTAAATGATCTTTCTCTTGTGTCCTCAGATCAGTGGAATAACCTCCCAACAGAAATAACAGCCTCACAAACCTGAAGTCCTTCCTGTTCGGTAAAGAAATGGATCCTATCAACTCAAGTTTGCACACATGGTTAGGCAAGGGTGGGATGGGGAGGGGGGTATTTTAATGAATATTGTAAGGGTGTGTGGGGGTACTTTATGCTCTCACAACTCTGCTCTGTCTACTCTTAAAGCTATCCATTTTAATTGTACTGGCCTCACTGTCACTGTCTTTTTACTGTTAGAAACTGACGTCTCATTGTTCATTTCATTTGTTTTTACTGTTTATTATTTTAATTAATTAATTAGCTACATCTACCTGCCGAAGGGACTGCAGGCGGAAATTAGCAGTATGCGCACACACGGGAAGTGTAAAGGATTCTGAATAGATAAGGGGCAGATATTATAAGCTTTTGCTTCTTTCTGTACCTTTTTATTCATCAGATCTGTGCTGAAGTATGTGGAAGCAAGTATGTTGCACTCACCTTTTTTTTTTTATTTCAATGAATGAAACTAGTAAATCAAATCAAAAGTAAGCTGCAACCTGGTACAGGCATCTGTCCCTTTTTCTGAAGGATAATGTTCACATGCACACTGACCCTTTTCAAAAATAAAAATAAACTGAAACTGAACTGAAACAACTTTTTGTTATTGTTTTGTGTTTTCCGACATTTTTGGGAAGTTAACCGACCTGTCGATAAGAGGAACCAATGAGACGATAGGGAGGAGTTTTTTTTTTCCTTTTCCCAAGCCATAACAGCCTCAGTCCAGGACTGTCAGGACTGAACTCCAAACTCTCCGCCTGACTCGGTTCGCCACAGAGCTCAGACACTTCTGACCTGTTTCTGAGCGCCTCCCCGGGCTGCGCTCTGATCTGGCGGTCTGCCTCCGTTCTCCACGGAGCTCAAACAAGCTCCAGTATGTTTCCACCGGACGCGACGCGAATTTTCGTGCAAAGAGATTACATACAAAGACAATGTAATGACGCAATTGTCGCTCATCTTGAGTGGCGGGGGGCGGCCGGCGGCGAGCGTTTCCAGCGAAAGAGTCGCGCGCCCGTCGACTTGCGGGACGTTCACACCGTCAGCGAGTAGCGCGGCGAGGGCGGCCGTTTTACAGAGAAAATATATGGTTTTCGAGCGGCCAGGAAGCGGCGAGCGGTCACGTGGTGAGAATTCAGCGAACTCAGCTGAGGCCGCTCCACACTCGCCGCTGAGAGAAGACACTGGCTGTGTTCGAAACCGCATACTGTCTACTACATCCTTACACACTCATACTATCCATCCTGCATCCTGCTTACTCAGTCCATCAAACAGTATGCGAAGCGTTTACACGACAGCATACTACATAATAACCCACAATGCATTGCACTTCTTCCATGAGCTGAAATCGATCTGCTAAAGCTGATTTCACTTTAGCTCTAAACTCGTCAAATGTAGAACTTCATCGAGATTTTTTTTTTAAATTAGGCGACAAAGTGGTGGTTTAGAGCCGAGTGTGTCGTTTATTTGTCTGAATATCAGCCGTTTAGGATTTTGTTCGGACGAATTCGGCGAAATTCAAGCCAGCCGCAGTGAGCAACGCACTTCCGGTTATTTTCACCAAAATAAACCACCCCTTTCCCTTTCTCATGCAAAAAAACCTCAGTGATAAATCTGTGCTTTTACTTTGAAAACAAGAAGGCAACCTTTCAGCAATATATCTGGCTTAACGTCGCCGTGTGGACCGACGTCCCGTTAACGGACCACTTATTATGCCAATTATGATGCTTTACCGACGGAGAGTTTTTTCGGCTCTTCAACAAAGATCGGCTCGCCGTCTTCGGTGCATCATGGTCGCTTTCAGCAGGGACGTGTTCTCAGATGTAAGGGTTTTTTTTTGTTTTTACTATTTTTAATCATTGTCAATCCAATCAGAAATCTCGTAACATAACATCCCTACGAGCACAAACAATGGAGGGAAGATTAAATCTAGAACCATACTCAGCTTGCTAAATGTACATCATGAAGAAACGGTCATTGTGAACTGAATAAAGTTTATTCAAATGTCCGTCGCGTTGCATCTTGGGCAATTTCAGTATGAGTAGTGAACACACGATGTATACTCAACATTTCTGGCGAATGCAGTATGCATCCGGGAACTTCTCGCATACTCAAAATCGCATACTGCCAGTGTAAACACACTGCATACTCAATAAGTTAGTATGAGTAGTACGTAAGTATGCGGTTTCGAACACAGCCACTGAAGTGATCAGCGCATGGCTAGAAACCAATCAGATGCTTTGTCCAAAGTGTGAAACACTTAAGGCCCGCCCAGCTCGCTCTGATTGGCTAAAACTCCTGAACACTGAGCACCACTGGTAGTTAGAATGGTCACTTAATGACTGCTTACAGAGAAGAAAAAAAAACCCCAAAATATCTCCACGCCGGATTTCCGGCTCTGTGCCGGAGGTCTTCAAGCCCTGGTCAACAATTACAACAAATCCATTTACTGCTGACTAGGTTTTGTGACAAACAAATATAAGTTTTTGGAAATTGATCAATTTAAAACTACTTTTATCTTCATGTGTGGGGTCTGGAAGAGATTAAAAAAATTCTCTGAAGATTGTAAAAATCTGTGTGTTTGTGTGTGTGTCATCTGCTTTAGTGTTACGATCCTGGTGTTGACTGGGTCTCGGGTTGGGCGGTCTAGACCAGAGATCTAACAATGTATATTTAAAAAAAAAAAGCGGAGATCAACACGGTCAGGAACCACTGACGGAAGGAAGTGAAGAGTTTTCTTTTTTTTCCAAAATAAAAGTCAATGCACGTTCATGGAACTTCAAATACATTTTCACACAAGCACACATTCTCTCGTTGCAGCCTGGTACCAAATGATCCAGGTACCAGTATCGGTCCACGGACCAGTGGTTGGAGAACCCTGGTCTAGGCTACAGCACTAGTCGGGAAATCTGAATATGAAGCATTTCCGGAACGTCTGTAAACTAAAACCACTCAATATTCACAGAACGACTGCAGAAAAGAGGCATTCAGGCAACATCTGGAAGCTAGAACCATTCACAGCCTAACAGCTGGCACAGGAGACGAGAGTGGACGTCTGAATCGTAGCGTCTACACA
The DNA here is from genome assembly GCF_902148845.1 of Salarias fasciatus. Classification (NCBI taxonomy): domain Eukaryota; kingdom Metazoa; phylum Chordata; class Actinopteri; order Blenniiformes; family Blenniidae; genus Salarias; species Salarias fasciatus. The sequence continues at coordinate 1,118,613 of NC_043761.1, read as the reverse complement.
TGTAAAGCGAAGCAGGTAATCAGTACACACTGGAGCATTTATCAAAACTCAATCATCTGTCTTCAGGGAACACCTGGACCCCGGTGTGTGGTCCTACTGTGGACATGTGGCATTTCATGAACATCTGGGAACTGTTAGGTCAAAACAAAACAAACCCATGTATGAAAGCACAACCTGAGCTACAATATTCCACAGACGCCTGTTTAAGAGTGACAGCAGTCGTTTTCATGTCAATTCAATTGACTTCAGCATCAAAATGATACATTTAAATGTTTAACATTATTTTTGTGGAAAATATACAAAAACTATGAACTTAAAATCCATCAAAGCATGTTTCAGATGTAACCGAGTCATTTACATGACAACCGGAGCAGCAACAGGTGAAACAGAAACAACGCAAATCTTAAAACTGCATCATTCCTAAACTCAGGGAAAAAAGCCTCAACTGAATGAAATACTGCTTGAAATGGAATTTTTATGTCTTCAAAAGTCCAACTTTCCCACGTTGTGGCATTTCAGAAGCTGTGTGTGTGTGTGTGTGTGTGTGTGTGTGTGTGTGTGTGTGTGTGTGTGTGTGTGTGTGTGTGTGTGTGTGTGTGTGTGTGTTAACACAGGTTCCCGGCCACCCTCTGCATCAGCCAAAGAAACAGAACTCCAAACAGTGAGCGTTCTGCTGCTGCTTAGCAACGGTTGCCAAGCAACGATGACCTCATCAGTCAGGCACATTGGCAGCTTTCATCTGAACATGAAAGAACAGGGCAGGTAGATTCTCCCTGCTTCAGCCCACGAGCTGCAGAGCAGAAGGCGCACCCGCAGAAGACAGACGCAAGATGTCCAGTGTAGACAGAGAGCCGATCCAGAGTGACACCATGGAAGACGCTGTGGACGACAGCACGTCCAGCCGAGAGGAGTCCCATGAGGCTCAGCTGGACAGCCTCAAGCTGCAGTTGCAAATGGAAAGGGACAAAAATTTGAAGCAATCCTCCGAGTTCTACAAGCTGATGGTTGAGGTAAATGAGCTCCTCAGCCGGCTGGAGAGCCGAGAGGAACTGATAGCTACGCTGATCAACCAGGAGTTGGAATCGCACTCACAGACAGGGGTGGAGAAGCCAGCCTCCAGTCCACAGTCTGCCGAGAGCGACACTCAGGCCCACGAGGCGCCGAGCCTGGCGAAGTGCCTCCATAAGCAGAAGCTGGTGAGACTGCTGCTGGCGGAGAGGCAGAAAAGCCGAGGTCTCCAGAAGGAGCTGGACGGCGCCAAAGCCTCGCTCCAGGAGCTCAGCTCCAGGTACGAGGCTGACACGCTGGCTCTGAGGCAGGAGAACGACAGGCTGAAGGAGGAGATGGACCAGCAGCGCAAGGCCCACACTGACAGGATCTCCCAGGACCTGAACCTGATCACTCAGATGACAGCCAGGGAAGAGGCTCTCACTCGGAAGCTAGCGAAGGCTAAATATGTGAAGAGGGAGAATGTGGCTTTGAAAAGACAGCTGGACCTGCTGACTGACAACGTGGAAATACTGTACTGGCCCAGATTGCAAGAGGTGAAAGAGGACGAGGAGCAGAACGAGGGCTCGAACAAGTCCAACATAGAAGAGGGCCAGAACGAGATCTCCAGCCCCGACGACCCCGTCCCAGAAGACAAACAGAGGCCATCGTTCTGGAAGAGGCTGCGCCACGCCCTGGGGTTAAGGAAACCCAAAAGATGGAAAAAGAAGTCAACTCCTGCTCCTCCTCCTCCCTCTCCTCCCTCTCCCCCCTCTCCCCCCTCTCCTCCTCTCTGCCTCCCGTCAGACTGCTGCTGCTCCCACACTCCTCCACCTCCTCCACCTCCTCCGCTCCTCCTCTCCTCCCCCTCCCGCGCCGTCACTCCCGCTCTCCTCCCGCTCACCATGCTCCCCATCCCGCTCATCACGTTCTAGTGCGAGTAGCTTTAAGGTCAGGTGAAACCGCCTGAACCCTTCACCCCCAAAAACCCGGCTGCTTCCAGCGGCCCAAAAAGCAATGCAGGCACGGTGGTAGAGCGGTCGGCACTGCGGCCTCACGGGCGCAGTGTTTGATCTCCCCGTGTCTGGTGGGTTCCCTTCAGGCGCTCTGCCTTCCACCAAAAATCCACAATCACTCAGGTAAGGCTGAGAGCCCAAACTCTCCAAGTTCAGCAAAACTTCCCCTCCAGCTTTCAATGACTGGGTTCACAATTTAGAAGAATACAATAGAACTTATTATTGCAACAAGTACAACAAAATTAATTTGGTTAAAAGACGCCCAGGCAGCCAATTACGGCGCTCCGTTTTGAAAGGAAAAGAGTTAAAGGAACTCAGACAGATTGGGGGAGGGGGGTTAAAAAAAACAAAATTTTTTTTACATCAATTCAAATCACGGTTCCAGAGGGAGTCGGGATGAGAAGAGGAAGACCAAAAAAAGCCTGGACACACAGAGCATGACATGAGACAATTGCTTCAGTTCAATATTAGGAAAATACTCCATCCATCCATCCATCCATCCATCCATCCATCCATCTTCCACTGTTTATCCGGGACCGGGTTGCGGGGGCAGCAGTCTCAGCAGAGATGCTCAGACTTCCTGTCCCCAGACTCTTCCTCCAGCTCCTCTGGGAGGATCCCAAGGCGTTCCCAGGCCGGCCGAGAGACATGGTCTCTCCAGCGTGTCCTGGGTCTTCCCCGGGGTCTCCTCCCGGTGGGACATGCCCGGAACACCTCCCCAGGGAGGCGTCCAGGAGGTTCCATCCTAAAGAGGAGCCCAAGTCTCCTGCTGCTTCTCTGGATGTGAAGGAGTAGCGGCTCTACTCCGAGCTCCTCCCTGGTGGCTGAAACTCCTCCACTTGGGCCAGAGTCTCTCCACCGACCTGGAGGGGGCAAGCCACCTTCCTCCGGTCGAGGACCGTGGCCTCGGATTTGGAGGTGCTGATCCTCATCCCTGTCGCTTCACACTCGGCTGCCAACCGCCCCAGTGCATGATGGTCTGGGTTCGATGAAGCCAACAGGACAACATCATCTGCAAAAAGCAGAGATGAAATCCTGTGGTTCCCGAACCGGACCCCCTCCAGCCCCTGGCTGCACCTAGAAATTCTGTCCATAAAGATTATGAACAGAACCGGTGACAAAGGGCAGCCCTGCCGGAGTCCAACATGCACCGGGAACAGGTCTGACTTACTGCCGGCAATGTGGACCAGACTCCTACTCCGGTCATGCAGAGACCGGACGGCCCTTAACAAGGGGCCCCGGACTCCGTATTCCCGGAGACCCCCCACAGGACACCACGAGGGACGCGGTCGAACGCCTTCTCCAAGTCCATAAAACACATGTGGACTGGTTGGGCGATTTCCCATGAACCCTCGAGCCCCTATGGAGGGTGTAGAGCTGGTCCACTGTTCCACGACCAGGATGAAAACCGCATCGTTCCTCCTGGATCCGAGGTTCGACTATCGGTCGGATCCTCCTCTCCAGTACCGTGGAATAGACTTTCCCAGGGAGGCTGAGGAGTGTGATCCCCCTACAGTTGGAGCACACCCTCCGGTCCCCCTTTTTAAACAGGGGGACCACCACCCCGGTCTGCCAATCCAGAGGTTCTGTCCCCGACCGCCCCGCGATGTTGCAGAGACGTGTCAACCAAGACAGTCCCTGCACATCCAGAGACTTGAGGTACTCAGGGCGAATCTCGTCCACCCCCAGTGCCTTGAGACCGAGGAGCTTACCGACCACCTCGGTGACTTCAGCTTGGGTGATGGACGAGTCCACCTCTGGGACCTCAGTCCTCCTCTGAGACCTCAGTCCTCCTCTGAGACCTCAGTCCTCCTCTGAGACCTCAGTCCACCTCTGAGACCTCAGTCCTCCTCTGAGACCTCAGTCCACCTCTGAGACCTCAGTCCACCTCTGAGACCTCAGCCTCTGCTTCCTCTACGGAAGACGTGGCGACGGGATTGAGGAGGTCCTCGAAGTATTCCTTCCACCGTCCAACAATGTCCCCAGTTGAGGTCAGCAGCTCCTCCTCCACTGTAAACAGTGTTGGTGGAGACCTGCTTTCCCCTCCTGAGGCGCCGGACGGTTTGCCAGAATTTCTTCGAGGCCGACCGATAGTCCTCCTCCATGGCCTCCTGGACTCCTCCAGACCCAGTTTTTGCCTCCAGAGCCACTCGGGCTGCAGTTCTCTTGGCCTGCTGGTGCCTGTCAGCTGCTTCTGGAGTCCCATGAGCCACCAGGACTCGATAGGACTCCTTCTTCAGCTGGACGGCAGCCCTTACTTCCTGTCTCCACCACCGGGTTCGGGGGTTGCCGCCACGACAGGCACCGGAGACCTGGAGACCACAGCTCCGAGCAGCTGCTTGGACAATGGAGGTGGAGAACATGGAGAACATGGAGAACATGGTCCACTGGGACTCCATGTCCCCAGCCTCCCTCGGGACCTGAGAGAAGCTCTCCCGGAGGTGGGAGTTGAAAACCCTGCTGACAGAGGGTTCCACCAGACCTTCCCAGCAGACCCTCACAACACGTTTGGGTCTGCCAAGTCTGTCCGGTTTCCTCCTCCGCCAGCGAATCCAACTCACCACCAGGTGGAGATCGGTCCACAGCTCTGCTCCTCTCTTCACCCGAGTGTCCAAAACACGAGGTCAGAGGTCAGATGACACGACAACAAAGTCGATCATTGACCTCCGACCTCGGGCGTCCTGGTGCCAAGTGCACCTATGGACCCCCCTGTGCTGGAGCATGGTGTTCGTTATGGACAAACTGTGACTAGCACAGAAGTCCAGTAACAGAACTCCACTCGGGTTCAGATCAGGGAGGCCGTGCGATCCAAAAGCCTCGGACAACATAGCTCCTGGGATCACGTGGGCACTCAAACTCCCCCACCACTTTAAGGTCAGGGGGGGCAGGAAAATACTAGGGGGAAAATTTAAAAAAAGTTAATGTCTGAATAAAAAGCTGAAAATTTTACTTTGTGTAATTTGTGCGTAATCTCTGTGTGTGTGTGTGTGTGTGTGTGTGTGTGTGTGCCCTCCATATTCACTGAGAGCTCTGAACTGAGTTCAGCCATGACAGTCAGCTGGTTTTCATCCAGTTTGTGAGGCTGAAAAAATGTTTCTCGAGAACCGAGAGGCGAAAAAGCCTTTCATGGATTTATCCCAAAATGTTCCTGTCTGTAGGATCGTCCATGTCGCCACGGCGAGTGTGTAAAGATGTGTGACCTTTAGGATTTCAGTGAGAAAATCTCTCCCTGAATGCACTGAAGCGGATGGGAGAACGTTCTGCACTCTCCTCAAACAAATGCATCTGGAGAGAGAACTGTTTGAGATCGAGACAAAATGAAAACATTGTGAGCATCACAAGGAAAACACCTACGTTTTGAGGTATGATTTGTTTAGACTCAATTAGAAATGTGGCCGTGGGGACGAGAGAAATACATTTTTTTGGTTTGAATTGAGAGTCTCTCCCAAACACACTCAAACTCCAGACACGGCTGAACTTCTTACCAAACTTTAAAGCTCACAGTTGAAATTTGGGAGAAGATACTGAAATGAGGTTTTCACAATTGGAAAGAGGACAAATGCGGCAATGTTTTTAAAATTTTAATGGCATCTCTACGTGAAACTATGGCGAGGCACGATGGACTGGAGCGTTGATGTATTTTTTAATTGTTTTCAGACGACCCCCATCCACTTATATGGGGAAAAAAATTCAGTTTTTGGGAATTTTCTCAGTATCGGTTTGCCGAAATGCCGACAAAGGTCAAAGCTCAGTATTCCTGAATTTTCCACACATTTTGGGACGCTTTTTGTGGGGCTGCTCCAAACGGTGCGGGCCGCAGTTTTTGCCAAAGTGATGGGGAAAAAAAACAAAAAAAAAAAAACAATTCGAATAGGCAAGAACACTTCTTTTTTTTGGAATACTCAGAGCGATGAGAGAAAAGCTCCACCTTGTTGGGTTTAGGAGAGTTTAAGGCTGATGTCTAAAGAGAAGACATGAAGACAATTTTGACTCTCAGAACTGCATTGCAGGCTTTATCATCACTGTGTTGTAATATCACGTTTTAATCTAAGACTGCGTTTTTAGGTGTCCGACAATTAGCTTTGTCTGAGTCTGGCTTGTTTACAGCAGAATATTTATGAATCTGCTCGGCTCCGCCGGTTCCAGATAAATCCGCCGCCGCGGGTCGGCCCGGCAGCGCGGAGAACGCCGGCGACGGTCTGCTTACCACCCAGGGCTTGCTGCAGAAGTTGTAGATGGAGAAGAGCGAGTTGATGCTCGGCACGCCGCCGAAGTGGAGGCCGATGACGAGGTTCCTGAAGTCCTCGCCGGGGACCATGCTGTAGGCGTGCTGGCGGATCAGAACGAAGTCCGGCTTGAAGGATCTGCAACGTCACACACACACGGCGGGAAAAGCCATCAAACTGCGGCTGCTGGGAATGAATCGCACTGCAATCCGCCCCGTCTCTGGGAAACAAACCATTATATATAATACTTTCACAATATGAGAGATGAAAATGTCTAAATGATCAAAAACCAGTTATTATTATGCGTCAGACTTCAGGACTCCAAGCTGCTGAAATACACTGAACTTTCTTTAAAATGTATATTTCAACGCTAAATTTGCAGGTGTAATACTACAAAAAGGTAAAACAGAATAAAAAATATATTATATAGCCCAACACTGAATCTTCAGCTGTGCTCTTTCATTCATTTTCAGTCCTGATTGTTGGAAAATATCAGATTTTCATCACGTATGCTCCAATTATAAAGGTTATTATGGAGCTGTTGTATCAGTCCAGCCCACTCAGAGAGAACCTGGCCCTGAATTAAAATGTGTTTGACGCCCTGATCTGCAGCAAGCAGAGAAACTGACACTGCGGCAACTGTAGCAACTGTAGCAACGCTAATTCATTTTTACTGCCGCTGTCCAAACGAGCTCGCTCCACTGTCTGGCACTGGGATGACGGTGTGTAATGACTTTATCAGGGGGTTTCAACAGGAAACAGCTGCCTGCTGCAGCTGAGAGAGAGAAAAAATAAAATCTGCCGATGGAAAGAGCGATCAGGAGAAGATGACAGAGATCGGCTGTGAAATCTAAACATTACCGATGTGACATTTTGTTTCTCATATGAAGTTTGTGGAGCTGAAATGAAGTATTTTCCCCTCTCCATGTCACCCTCTTCATTTTAGGTGTATTTAAAGTGATACTTCAACATTTTGGCAAATTGGCCCGTTTAGCGCAATTATTTAGTCATTTCGAACAGTGTACTTACTGTTTCTGTGAGGTGAGCTGTTGTTTATCCAGAGGTGAGTCGGGGAAGGTTTTCTGGACGGACACAATGGAAGTGGACGGTATTTTTGTTCCCCCTCGTCAAACTCATCAAATACACAATCCAACAACCCCAAAACACTTTGGTGGCCAAATTATAATCCGCACATTCACTGCGCTGTGGAACACCAACAAATAATACTGTAGCGTTACGACACTGAAGCAAATACTGGGAACTACTTTTTCTTTTGAAATCACTACGCCCAGACAAGTAGTTCCATCTTAGCAATCTTCGCATAAACAACTCAATCTGGTAATTTTGCATTAATACTTCACGGCGTAGTGAATGTGCGGATTATAATTTGTCCACCAAAGTGTTTTGGGGTTGTTGGATTGTGTATTTGATGAGTTTGACGAGGAGGAACAAAAATACCATCCACTGCCATTGTGTCCGTCCCGAAAACCTTCCCCGACTCACCTCTGGATAAACAACAGCTCGCCTCACAGAAAAAGTAAGTACACTGTTCGAAATGACTAATGAATTGCGCTAAACGGGCCAATTTGCCAAAATGTTGAAGTATCGCTTTAACCGTTTTTCAGTTCTAGTGAAGGGTGCGTTTACAGGTTAAGGTGCTCCGAGTCACTCAAAATCCTACTTCTATTGTTCAGATTGTGGCTTTAATGATTTTTTTAAATAAAAGTCATTGTTCCAACACATCAGAAATTCACAGGTGAAATTGCAGCCCGGCCCTGGGTGACCTCTGACCTCTGGGTGTGACCTGGCCTCGGCTGCAGCTGCTGCTTGGCCACACGGCGCTGCTATTTATACCGAGCGCCCTGTTTACCGAGGTCCCGCCGCCGAGCCGCTGCCTGGCCGCTGCCTGGCCGCCTGATAAACACACACCAAGGTTTCTGGAACATTTCCGACAAACCTTCCGTGCACCGGCGCACGCAGCCGAGTCCTGATTGGACCGGCTTTTAAAAACAGGTCCAGTGTTGACTTAATGAGCACCGATGAGGAAGATATTTAAAGGCTGCAGAAAAGCGTTGCAGCATCCCTGGTTCCAGTTCTGACGTTTTCCTCACATGCAAGACGGGAAAACTCAGAGCGAGCACCAATCAGGGCCCGCCGTTCCCCCGCGTCTCCGGCCAATAAACCCTGAGTGGCAGGGACCAGTGAAGTTAGCGTGGTCCACCAGCGTCCCGCGTCTCAGCCTCCAGGACTTAAGGGATTTGCCGTAAGCGTCTTGGTGCTTGATGCCTCGGGGTAGAACTCTCTGAGTCCATTCCTCGCTGGATTAGCGGCGTTTCAGCCGAACACAGAGCTCGCATTGGTAACGGAGTCGTGCACGCCGGTGCCTTTCCTGGCTGCGTGCGAAGCGAGTGCATGCGTGTCTGAGACGGACCGACCCCTCTGTGACGAGTTCACCGCCACGGAAAGGCCAGATGAGGAGGACATTGGGCGGTTAATGGAGGCGGTGCCCTATAGCGGCAGAGCATTACGGAGGTTTGTCGCCCATTAATTCTGTTTCTCTGTCGGTTCGCCGGGACTCATCCTGCCGGAGAGCGAGTCGCCGCCGGTCCGGGATTAATACCAGAGCGCCACATTTGTGTTTTACGATCTGAATGGCCCGGGCCCCGGAGGCAGCGCTTCACGGACAACATGCTAATGTGCCCTTTGAAAGAGTGATGAGCGGAGCGCTAACGGCGGGTCGGAGGCGCTGCAGGGCGGCGGACCGGGACGGAGGACAGTCAGGATCCACGTGGAACCGCAGGCCCACTCAGGGACGGGGGGAGAGAACAGGATAACACTTCATTATAACACATCATTCCTGCAGCGGCCGGGAGGAGCAGTAAAATCCGTCCAGCTCTGAATCATTTCACGTCGGTGAAATGTTTCTTCACAAGCGGTTTGGTTCCTTCACCAGTGGAGCAAACATGTGAAAGCATCGCTGAAAGGCAGTCCTGAGAGGCTGCCTCAACACGTTTTGCTAATAATTACCGAGAAAACATGTCTCTCTCATCTCTCAGCTGCAGGAGGCAGGCGAGACTCTTCAATTAGAAAGTTTAACAGTTCATCCTTTTGTCTGCTGCAGGTGACAAATGTTAACTTTCTGAATGCAACGTGCAGAAAAGCTGAATATGGATGAAATCCCTTCCACATAGATGTTTCTGCTCCTAACGCCAACGGTGTGTGTTTATCTGCATGTTTGATGTGTGAAGGCAAAGCGGCAAATAGCACAGCTTTGTTCAAAGTGCTAAGCTAAAACAGCAAAGCTGCTAAAACTGCTAAAATACCTGAGGTTGCTAAACCAGCTTGAATAAACAGAGATTACGAAAAAGTTAAATAAAAAAGAGGGAGAGAGAGAAAGCAAGAAAAGCTGAAAACGCTGCATTTGCTGGAACTGATAATCAGTAAACTGATGTCAAATCTGATATATTGAAACAGCCATGTTGCTACACCCAGCCAGGAAACCTCCACGTAAACGGAATTTCTTAAATATCATGAATTACCGTACAGCATCAGTCCCTGTGAAGGTTCTGGATCTTTTCAAACGCTGAGAAAAGGAGCAAAACTGTCTCTATTTCATGCCATAAAGGTTACAGACGTCCCGGCGGGACAAAGGACCGGGGAGAGGAAGCAGTGACGATAATCCACCCTTCAGCGCAGGCGGCGCTCAAAGTGGCGTTCTCAAGGACCCACGGTTCCTGGTTGTGGACGGCGCAGTGCGTCCAGCAGCGGGACGAGTCTTTCATGCAGCTCACTGCCGCGCTGCCAACAGGATGTTTTCATCAGCGTTCCTCCGGCAGGCAGAATTCAGCCTCAGGACAATGCGCTGCCACCCGGCCTCCAGAGCCGCTTATCAGACAGGATCTTTGACCTTCAGCTGCTTCCACGGAGACGCGGGGACGCGGGGACGCGGGGACTGTTTGTCCTCCTACCAGCGCCTGTGCCTGGCTCAAAGGCTGCTGAGGGCCTTATCTTCCGCCATCTGCCTGTCTCTCATTGATAAGGAGAATCGGGGCGGGACTCGGCGGGAACGCCACCACCGTCAAACCGAGCGGCGAGGATCGGCTCGGCGCACAATGGCGCATTGTGCCACGCCGGCTGTCCGTCACCGGCGGGGAAACGCACCGATCTGAGAGGAGGACAGACAGGTTCCTCCGATAAACAGACCCGATGTGTTTGAAGTGTCAGAGACGATAAAACAATGGAAGCATCCTGCTTCCCCGGCAGCCGCACGGCCAGAATGACAGACCTTCGATGTTGGTTGGGTACGTTTGGAGCCGGGAGGCTGAGAAACGGGAGGAAACCAGGCCAACCGACAACATGTTTAATAACGCAGGTGCATCTGGAGACGAGATGCATTTCAGTTTTGAAGCAGAAGCTGCTTGCAGGGCTGAGCGTCGTCCGCTGCTCCTGAGAGGTTACAGCCCCGCTGGAAGACGTTCACGATCCTATTTAGGCAGCGTTTACAACAATTCAGATGAAAATGAATCATTTTTGCATTTTTGTTTCAGAGAAATTTCACATAAACACGAAACAAACGATGTCAAACGATGTTAACATGACAGCGAAGATTACAAAGAAAACAAGGCAAGAAAAAAAAAAAAAAAAAAAAAAAAGGGCTTCAAGTGTTTTAAATTTCTGAGATATTGGAGGAAATCTTCGTTATTTAAAGGTAGAGGGAGAAACTTCAGAACGAGCAGAAAAACAAACTGGAGCGATTCACTTCCAGGATAATTTGAGAGTGTGGAGGCCGGTGTGGGGAGGGAGCGGAGCTGAGAGAGCGATGGAGAGCCAGACGACCTCTGGCAGGGCGGAAATGAGCGCCGTTAGGAGTTTGAGTGAATTAGCGAGGCCGTTTGTGTTCATGGCTATTTCAGAAAAGCAGAGCTGGAGGACTGTCTGCGTGGGTGTGCTGCTAACATGCTAACAGACGCAGAAAGCCCGCCGGAGGCTCCTGGGTGGAGCTGAGGCCTCACGGCCGCCGTAGCGTGTGGCGGCGGTAATGAGGTCCTCCAGGAGCAGTCGAGGCTGTTTTATTGAACCCTGCTCCTTCGCCACACCGGGCTCCCGGCAGCGAGGGCGATAAACCCCGTCCCCGGCAGTAAGCACGGCCGCCATCAATCACCGCCGGTTGACGGTGGGGTTTTCTTACCGGCAGGAGGAGGGACGGCCGCCGCCGAGCCTCCTGCAGCCAGACCGGACCTCCCAGTCCGGGCGCGGCGGCGGAGCGGCCAAAGGGCTGACTACGGGGAACGGCGCCGCAGCGACCGGGCCTCGTCTGCGCTCAGACGCCACGTCGCAGACCAGGAGCTTTCGGACGGTCCTTATTTTTGTTCTGGCTCTCCACTTCGTTCCGGACACTTCTTATTAGGGACCGAGCCCGAGGGCTTGCCTGAGGGCAAGGTGGCCATAACAATCCATAGAATGACCAGGATCCAGCTGAAAGAGCGAGTCCAGAGAGGAGACGCTGGCCGAGCCTCTCTTCTCCCGGCAGCAGATCAGACTCATGGAAAAAGTTCCTTCAGCCCAGCTCAGAGGGACTCGGGTCTTCTGCCATGACTGGACTGGAGTCCATCTTTAAAAAGATGCGTCTCTCTTTAACGGCGTACCGCCGGTGCTGTGAGAGAACAGACCGGTCCGCTCCGGTCTCTGCTGGCTCTACGCTACGCCGTTATCCTCAAACCACAGACATGGAGCTGATCTGCTTTATGTCAAATCATCAGAGTTTCTCTACACATAAATCGTCTCTGCACGATTAAAGCTGCAGGAGCAGGGAGAAGCAGCTCGGTCGCCTCACCTGACCACCTTGGCGCCGCCCTTGCTGACCTGCATGTCCACCGTGCAGCCCGAGTTGACGTAGGAGGCCAGGTTGATCTCGGAGAACTCCGCCTGAGGAGCAGAGACACAGGAGGGCGGGTCAGACTCCGAACCCGGAGGCCCGGCGCTCGTTTCTGTCCGACTCCACTGAAAAGCAAATATTTCATCAGGTTCATCACGGAGAGAGGAGTCAGTGAATTGATTTCCAATGTAAACTTGACTCAGCATGATAGAAAAGGCTGCAGACACTGAACCGCTGCTGAGCACTGATGAAGACGTTGGACTGCTTCGTCTCACGGGTCGCTGTCAATGGAAAAGTTGTGTTTCCCTCCGTTTACATACAGATGAGTCTGGGGTGTTTTTTAGGGCCCGACCGATTCACTGGCTGATTTTAGTCCTTTTCAAAATAATCATATCAGCGGATTTTTTGCCCATTGAACGCCGATATATTCCTAATTTCTCATAAAACAGTAAATGGTGTAAAGCTGCGGTCGGCAACTGGCCGCCCACGGGCCACTATTGGCCCGCGAACAAAACTTGAGAACCTATCAGGATCCAGTTCCTCCTAAACCGCCTTCATTACCTGTGAAACACCTGAAACCCTCCGATTCAGAGAACAACCTGCACCGCAGCTCCGTGTTGCCTTCAGGGACACTTCGTAAAAGTAGCCTGCGGATAAACGCAACCAGTGTCTCGGTCAGCTGTTAGCTTAGCTGTTAGCCACTGATGAACTGGATGGATTTGAACAGTTTCTTCGTGCTCCGACATCAGTCGGCGGGACGCGATGTCAGCTTCTGAGACGGAGGAAAGAAGATTTACACGCTGCATATCGGAATTCACCGTAAAAAGGCCATATGGGCCGGGCCCCAGTGCTCTGAAAAGTCACACCCCTTCAAAACACGTTACGTTTTCAATGGCGTCAAGCGAAACAAAAAACACACTGAAAATGTTCCGTTTCCACTGAAAGACGCAGCTTCAGTCCGTCTGCCTCGCCGTGATCACCTGACTCCCGGCTTCACTGACTGACAGGGTCAAAGGTCACCGGCTTCGACGTGCTGCAGGTCAGGGAGGCAGCAGCTGCTTGACCTCGACCGCGACAGGGTTTGGTGGCCCCGAAGCGAGCCGCCTGCTGACTCTCCGCTGAAAACCAGCACCGAAGGAGCCGTGAGAAGGTCAAAGGTCAAATACAGCACTGGTCCGTCTCATCGCGAGTCGGCGGTGAACCGATCGCCGTTACCGGCCTCTGAACGAAGCATTAGTCAAACGGAAAAATCACACCCGAGTGCTGGAGTGTGTTTCCAGCCCCGCTGTGAGCGTCACGTGACTACAGGCCCGCTGCCGCTCACAGCACAAAAAAACAACACAACAGCGGCGTGTGTCAGCGCCGCGTTTGGCCGGAGACCCTCACTCGGGATTCCTGGAAGTGCAGCAGAGGGAGGAGCTTGTTTTGTTCCATCCAGCAGAACGTCTTCGCCCCACAGACGCAGCTTTCTACACGCCAACTCGGACTGAAGCGCTGCGCACGCACACACACACACACACACACACACACACACACACACACACACACCGCAGGAGGCGGTCCGCCCGTCATGAAGTCGGCTTGTGACTGGAGAGATGAACAAACAGGTGAATTCGGAGCTGGAAAGCCTTTGAAGCTGATCTGCATTTGAAACGTGAAGCTTCAGCAGGGGTGAAGAACAGGAGGAGGATCCGGGTCCGGGTCCGGGTCCGGGTCCGGGTCCGGGCGCTGGACTCCGGGCTTCATGCTCTGACTGAATCACCACTTCCTGTCATCTTCAGCTGGACTCTGAGGGTCTTGGGTCTTCAGGGCCGTTCTGGGCTGTTTGGGATCAGCTCCTGACTGACTCACAGTGACGGAGTCTAAATCGGCCCGGAGGCGGAGACGTGGCTCTTCTTCCGTTTTGTTTGTTTGTTTTGTTGGAGCTGTCAGCGGCTCTGCAGTCTCCAGAAATATCAGGCCTGACAGCTGCTGAGCGACGCCGCTCTCCTCTGGGTCAGGTAGGCGTCTTATCGTGACTGCGGAGACGCTTGGAGAAATCAGGCGGCGCTCACAATGAGGCGGTTTTGTTCTCACTTCCGGCGTGTGGGAGGCGACCGACAGGAGCCGCTTCTCCTCATGCAGTCGTGTTTGGAGACGGTGGAGCTCTGGTTCTTCATCACAGGTCCTCCGGATGACCCCCAGCTGACCCCGGCTGCTGCTCATTTGCATCGAGGGTTCAACCAATCGCTGTCCACACCTCCTCACACTGAGACCGTCGTCACGGCGGATTCCCAGCATGCTTCGCCAGGCGTCACGCCGGCTGTCTCCCACATGAGAAGGGAAAATCACGGCAGAGCTCTCTGGGAGATGATTTCTCTTTCCTGCAGCGAAGCGAGCTCAGCGTGGGGGAGGCAGCTGGCTGCTCCGACCCTCACCCACCACTTGATTTGTTTCGTCCTCTCAGATGAAGAGGCAGGGGGCGAGCGAACGCCATAATCGTGTTTACGGGACGGCGAGGCGGCGCTCCGCTGATTCCCACCTCCTGAATGGAACATCTGTGCGCTCGGCGGAAACAAATCCCTTCCCGAACACGGCGGCCGACGCTGCCTGATCAACCCGGCGAGCGGGCCGCGCGTTTTGACCCACAGAAGAAGAAAGAAAGCAGAGCAATCCACATCGTCTCCGATTGGCCGACCCGGACGAGAGGGGTTCCAGCGGCCGCTGTCATTGGCCGTGATGGATGGAGCGGCTGGCGCAGGGCAGCGGCCCAGCAGCGGGACAGCGGGCTTTTCACGGCGCCGTGGTTACCGTGGTAACGCATTCAGACGCTCGTCTAGGAGCAGCTCCTGCCCTGGGAAAGGAAAACAGGAAGTGATACACGGGCCGGCCGATTCTTCTCAACCTGGAGCTACAGGAGAGAAGCCCCTGCTGAAGATCACTTCCTGTCTCTGCATGAGCGAAGACTCCACCGAGGCTCTGAAGCCCAGACTCAAGGCAGACGCTGAAACGCAGCTGGACCCTGGAAACGTCTGCGGCGAGTCAGAGCGGGTCGTCTTCAACGAGGCGTCCGGGGTCTTGGCGCTGCCAATGAATGAATGAATGAATGAATGCACCAACTCCCTGTGCCTGAATGTAAAGCCGGGTCAAGGTACTCAGACTGGGTCATCAGCTGGGTCAGCTTTAGCATTAGCATTAGCATTAGCCACGTCCAGAGAGACAGAAAAGGGTGAGAAGAGGGGCTGGGTAAGAACCGAGCTCCAAACAAAACCTTCACCGTTAGAATTTAGACATTTCCATCAGTTTATCTTAAAATAAAGGAATTCCCCAAATCAAAAGCTTCTATTTGCTTTATACTGTTAACTGGAAGCATCTGAGCTTCTACACTGTCAGAGGAATTCAATACAACGGGAACAGAGTGTTTCCAGATCAAGTTTCATCTATTCCAATCAGAATGTGGAGAAACGGGTCATGTCACAGCTTCTTCACAACCAAAAGAACCAAAACAACCATTTTTGTGGCCAAATATATTTGTGCAGTCACAAAACATGTTTACATTTTAAAAGTTTGTTTAATTTACCAAAACTGTCCTTTTTTACATCGATGCAAGAAAAAAAAACTACGAACTTTGAAGATAACTTTTTACCATTTTGGAGATTTCACCTTGTTTCAGCCTTTTCTCTTTGTCTTTACAGCACATGGAACTGCTTCAGCCCCACTGACACCATGTTCTCTATAAAAACCACTCTGAGCCACTGAGAGCTCTACTTTTTGAGACGAGTTCTGAATGTGTATCTGTGTCGATCCAGGAAAACAGGGCTTTTCTGAAACACTGCTGTGGCTCCCGTCCACCACTGCCATGCCTGCTGGTTCAGATCCTCCTGGAGATTCACAGCTGACTCAACCCTAACAGTCTGCGTTCTGGCCTGCGTTCATGTTTCCAGTGTTTAGTTTGATGCACGCAAACAACCAGCAGCATCTATTAGTGGGTCTACGTGAAAACAGTACTTCTTTTCAGCACTTCTGCCGTTTCCGTGGAAACGTCTTCTGAAATGAAAAATCAAGACTGATGCTTTTTCACAGGGAGCGCTGTGAATTCAGGGAATTAGTGAGTTCTACTGTAAGAGCCGTTTTAGTCCGTTCAGTTGATTTGGCTGTTTTGTTTTTTAACATGAATGAGCTAATGAACCATTCGTCACTATGAAAAAGGAGATAAAAGCAACATTACATAATATTGTAGGAGCTTCATTAAGCCACAGAAGCCAACCGGTTCACAGGTGGAGCCCAGCTTTCGCCTGGTGTTGGTTTGATCCCGAGTCTAAACTTTACAAAGCTCAGATTTCCGATAGTGAAATAGTCTTCTCCCAGCTGACGTGTTGACCTGAAGAGTTAAAAAGTCGCAACAGAAGAAACTCACTTTCCTCGGCGCTGTCATTTTGTCTCACTCTCATGACTGGGGTGAGTTGGAGGCGCCGAGCTGGTGAAACGGCTCACTAACTCCGGGAGCACAGCTCCAATCAGCAATCCGAACATTCTCCTGCCCGGCGTGTTTCTGGCGTGTTTCTGGCACGTTAACCGCTGCCGGCTGCTGCTCAACACGTGTCGCAATTTGTTAGAGTGGGAAAAAAAAAAAAAAAAAGAAACACACACTCTGGCCTCAAGCCTGTTTTTATTCGTCACTTAAAGGTATAGTGGACGATTTTCTCGAAAAAGTCGAAGCCAAACGTCTGTTACTCGCTTTTTGAAAAACGCGCATACACCAGACCGTCCTGCTGCTGCTCCGACGAGCCGCTTGACGGCGAGACGCAAGCATTTCTCCAGCGTGATGGACATGTTGGAGGACCAATAGCTGAGACTCGCTTCACGCCATTCATTGGCTAAAACATCGTTCATTACACCTTTAAAGGCTGAGAGAAACCAGCAGCTGCCTCTGCCGGGCGGCCCGAACCGAACCGAACCGAACCGAACCGGTTTAAATGATCTTAACACTCCATCCAGCCTCAGAAGGTCTAGTTGACGACCTGTTTGAATTAAGCGGAGGCGGGATATTCGGGAGGCAAGGGAAGGGTGGCGGGCCTCCCTGCTGGTCCTGAGAGGGTTCATCGCGGTGCCGCCGTTTCACACACGGATCGGGTTTCCCTCCGACGCCGGGCTCACGGCGAAGCGCGAAAGCAGCAAAGGAGAGCTGCTGGCCGCTGAGGGCAATTAGCAGCCGATTTGTTATCGACGGTGCGGAGGAGGGAGGGATTCTGGGAAAAGACCGGGGGAGCCGGACCACATCCAAGTAGGTCAGCTGAGGCTGTGTGTGAACTCCGGGCTGGGAATGGAGGGACACGGTGTTGATGAACGACTAAACGAAGCGGTTCCATTTCAGACCAGCGTCTCGCTCACGCTGGAGGAAAAGTTCAGTTTTGTCCCGTTTTCATGGAGACGGAGCGTTCTCAAAACGTTCTATCTTCAGTGGCATAAATTCCCATAAATCTCACATAATTAAAGCAATTCCAGGACCGCAGGCCCTTCCTGAAGTTTTAAAACTCCTAACACTCTCATCTGATTGGACAGAAAGCCGTCGTGAATAAAACGCGGTACCTGCTCCACTCGGATCTCGTACTCTCCGTTCAGCTTCTTCCCTCGGAAGTACTTGGCCCTGCAGAGAAGAAGGAGACAAACTTGGTCAAAGAATGTCTTTCAATCACGCAAGCGTCATTTTATTCCGGCTGCAGTCAAAACAAATCGGCCACGAAACCAGATTAGAAGAGTAAAAATAACCAGGCAGCACGGGCTGACCTGTCTCTCTGCAGGTCGTGTGTGTGTGTGTGTGTGTGTGTGTGTGTGTGTGTGTGTGTGTGTGTGTGTTTGGACATGTGGATTCTTCCCCAGCAGAACAACCTTAAAATATCTGCCTGGGTTTATTTGATTGAAGGAGAGCTGAAACGTCCACCGAGCCTCCGAAATACCTTGAAACAAATAATGACTCACATTTTCCATCAGGACAGAATCCGACCTTGTAGGGCTTCGAGTCAGCAGAACCTAAAGATGGTGATATAAAGACCGGGTTTTTAACACGTCGTGTGAGACGAGGCGTCACTGCTTCCTCACAGTTCTCGTGTGAAAACACGCCGTCTTTTTACAACGATTTGCCCGTCGGTCTGAGACCGGCGTGGACGGCGAGCGAAGCCAACATTACTGCATTTCGCTGTTTGCTCAGTTTTAGAGCAAACGATGCAATAAACCGAGTTTAGTGGGTGTTCAGACTCAAAATGAAGAGTCAGAACAGCTGGAGCGACGATGCTGCTGGGTAGAGTATTACTTCAAAATAAAACATTTGTGAAGTTTAGTGACTACTGAAATGAGTGACAGCGATTCAAGACACTGAACTATTTCCATCTGCTGGTCTTTGAGAAAAGCCGCAGTGCCTTGCGGGTCTCGGCGTTGAACCATCGCCCCATCCTCGCAGGCTGCTGACAGGCTGTCGAGGCCTCGGGCTGCAGCAGGGCGGAGCCTCGGGGCGCCGCGGCAGGCTGTCGGGGACGGTGGACACTGTGGACGCTCCTGGTGGCGGAGCGGCGTTCCTCCTCCGGTCCTGGACCGGGACCTCACCCTTGGTTTTTCATCTGCCCACATCTGTCCTCTTCGCCGCCGAGGAGGAGGAGGAGGAGGAGGAGGAGGAGGAGGAGGAGGAGGAGGAGGAGGAGGAGGAGGACGGTCTCCCAGCTGCTGGTCGCTCATTCTCTGTAATTTGGAGGCCATGAATCTTCAGGGCTGACCTACATACTGGGGGGGGGAGAAATGACCGGCATGCGCTTCAAGGTATCGCCACGCTGGGCGGCGGCTTTGATTTACACTCCGCCTTGCTCTCCGGTCTGAACAAGACTTTCACATGTGTTGAAATGTAAACAGAGGACGGCCGGAGCCTCCACCCCTCCATCTGCTCACTCCCACCACAGAAACGCCGCCCGGCTGAGGTCCTCCTCCTTCAACCATGAGAATACGCTCCTTCCTTTGTGTTCCATTAGCAGGAGGTGCGTGAGCCACGCGCTCCTTCCCTCTTCATATCTGACCTTTGCCCCCTTGGTGAGACGCAGTGCGGGCTAACAGGCAGATGTTGAGCCTCTGCTTGGCCGTGTTTGGGCTCCCTGCTTCTTCTGCAGACAAAACATGAATTTAAAACCTTCTTCGGGGCAACAGGAGCTCCCAGAGTCCGATGTACGCGAAGAGGTGAATTCTGGGACGCACTGAGCAATCAGATGCTGGAACCATTCAGAACCCAGCGCAAACAGACTGACGGCGACTTGGCAGACCCTGGAGGGGGGGGGAGGCGTGGAGGCAGAGAAGCGGGGATTGTGGGTGGCTGCGGCGATGCTCTCAGCGCTGTGTACCGCCATTGTGCATCAGTCACTGCTGGAGGCCAAGCCTGTCAGGGCAGAGCAGGGTTTCCCCAGAGACCCCAGCCTCTCCACCGGAATGCCCCCGAGGGGCAGATTCAGCCCGGGGGGGGGGGGGGGGGGGGGGGGGGGGGGGGACAAACGGACGGACCGACACACCAGCAGCCAGGACGCCGCGTCAAACCGAGGAGCAGCCTGCCTGACTTCACCTTCATGTGTGAGTTTCATGCTGAGATGAAATGAACCTGCTGTCATGAGATTCCACCGTTCGGCTGAGGAACAGGCCAACGCAGCGGCTCTTACAACATCTTATTGGAAAAAAACCATCGATATAAACAACATGCTACTGTTCAATACTGAATTCCAGGAAAACATGAAGAGAAGTTTGAGCATGTCGTCCAGCCTAGAAACAAACTGCCACACACTCAAACTCTCACACATTAAACTACAGCTTTTATTTCCCTTCTCTGCTACCATTATAGCACAATTTCAGATATTTGCTGGGTTTTAGAGAGAAGGGTACTTTTAATCATTCTCGCCGTTTTAACTTTTTACGTTGTTCTATTTTAGTATTATTGAGAGGTTGATTTGGCCGTTACAGTTATGGCTTTGTTAGCCGTTCTACCTCAGTTTTTACTTTAAGTTTAATTTCTTTTTGTTTTATTCTTACACTTTGCTTCATTATTTATTAATATTTTGCTATTTAGCCTTGGGGATTGTTTTGACTTTTTTGGGACTTTACCTGCTGCTGACTGCTAAACAATGTTAATGAATGGAAATGACTGAAAATGAAATCGTCTGTTTGGAATGATTATTTTTTCAATGTAGTTTAATCTAAGGTCGAATATGTTGTGGGCAACACCAAAGTCAACATTTTGGAAAACCCGCGGATCGTCCAGTCTTGTGGTTTAGTTTGAACGGAAGCTAGCTAACGGCTAATCTGTTCCGGTGAGCCCGTCTGTACCTCTTTCAGCGGCTGAGATAAAACCTCCTGGAACACCGGCGTCATTCTGGGATTTGAGTCCCACTGGTCCAAGATGAGAAATCCCCAAAACGAGGTCTGCTGTTATGATTTACATCAATTTTTCATTTGAAAAAAACGCTAGAACCGCGGCTCGGCGCCATTTTGATAACACCCGGAAGCAGGCCGTCGGCCATTTCCGGTGTCGTTTTATCAAAATAAAACACTTCTGCGTTTGGGTTTAAGTAGGTAGTTTTGTTTTGTTTTTTTATATATAGCGACCTGAGTGTATGTGAAACTTTATTTGTGCTAACTTGTAAAGAAGAGTAGAAGGAACATGTCTCTGTATTATTTCCTCCTCTGCTGGATTTTTATGGAATAAATTCTGTCTGAATTTCTGATTTACTTTTTTCTCTTCCAGATGGAATTTACCATTCAAACATTGAAGTGACGCTCCTGCAGCAGACATATTCAGATAGGCCAACTTCTCCTGAACAAAGCAAAGCCTAACACCTGAGTCTGCATCACAGGTTTTATGAGCATTTATGCACAAAAAGTCCTGGAAAAACAGGAAAACATGGCTCAGACCTCAGAGCAGAATAAACACAGAACTACATCTAATATCCAGAACATCTATTTAAAACTTTTTTCCACAAAACAAACACTGTCTCACACACACACGTTGTCCAAGCAGCAGTCAAACATTTACCTGTTTTATGAGTTTTGTGTGAGTCAGCGTCACACACTCGGGTTTAGCTGCAGCTGTGGACTGAGTGCAGTGTTTTCATGGCACGGTGGATCCTGAGACTCTGTGGCCCCAGGCCGTTACCCTGATGGACTCCCAGTAAACTGGCTCTGGGTCTGCTGAGTCTGGCCTGAGGACAGGTCTGCTTCCTGGCCCTGGACGGGTCCAGGTCTGGGACGGAGGACAGGTCTTCTCCTGACTGTCCCCTGCAGCCTGAGCCAGTCCTGTTTGGCGGCCGGTCCAGATCCGACGGTGATGGAGACTCCATGAGGGCGGTGTGGACGGTGACCAGCAGCTTCCTGAGCTGCATTACTATTACTATTACTATTACTATTACTATTACTACTACAACACATCATCAGCAGGGTAAAACTAACCTGTCTCACCACGGTCTAACCAGCTCACGCTCCCTGTTAGTGGGTGAACAATCCAACGCTTGGTGAATTCTGCTTCACAATGACAGGAAGAGCCGACATCCAAGGATCAAAATGCGACGTCGCTATGAACGCTTGGCCGCCATGAACCAGTTCTCCCTGTGGTCACTTTTCTGGCACCTCCTGCTTAAAACCCAAAAAGTCAGAAGGATGGTGAGGCCCCGCTTTCACGGTCTGTACTCATGTCTGCTCTACGGGAGGTCTCTGTCCTCCCTGAGCTCGCCTTAGGACACCTGCGGAAGTCCATCCGGGACGGGGAGCTGGGTCCGTGTCTGGTGGAGGACCTCAGGGAAGACGGCGTTGAGCACCGAGCTGAAGTCCACCGACAGGATCCCTGTGTCCGTCGCCGGGGGTGAAGACCTGAGAAACAGCAGGGGGTCCAGCGGGGATCCGTGACGTCCTTCAGGCTCTCGGAGGACTTCAGGACCACCGGCGGTCTCGGGTTCAGGGTTTGTTCAGGCCTGTCGGCAGCAGAGGGGATCCAGGGCCGGTCGGAGGTCTCCATCTGCTGGCCAGCGCTCTCACTCCTCTCACTCCAGAGAGGAGTGAGAGTGAACAGGACTGGCTGCGCTGCAGTGACACCCTGTGGAGAACAGGCCAACCCGTCCGGGGGAAACTCCCAGGAGCTGGATTCAGACGGAAAGAGCAGCTGGGAGCGCTCTGCTCTCACATTCAGATCAACTAAATTAAACAGAGAAAAATAAAGTAAATTAAAGAATAGAACATAAACAATAGATTGATATTATAATGTGAAAGGGGCAGAAATACTTGATTTGATTGATGTAAAATTATTCTATATGTGTAGAAAATGCAAAAATGATGCATTCTCACTAGAAACCTGTAAACGGAGCTTTGAACGACTGAGTTTGTGTCGGTCAGAGTCTAACCTGCAGCTCCTCTGCTCCCCGAAGCTTCAAAATCTTATTCTGTCATTTTAACATGTTTTGCTTTATTTGCATACCATTTTTATTGCTTAGAATCAATGTTTTCCACCCATTTCTGTCTAAAATAGATTATAGATTATTGTTTATAAAGAACAGCTTTAAAGTGTTAAACGATATTAATAGTCAAAATGTATTTTTTTAAATGTCTTAAAGAAGCATATAAGTCACAGTTGCAAGATTAAAAATTAATGTAAAATGGCTGAAAATAGTTAGAGAAGCAAAAAGATGAAAACAGTGAAATAGGAAAAAGTTAGTTCGTCTAATTAGCTGAAAGTGGCTTTAACTACTCGAAACACTAAAAGAGTGAAAGAAAAAAATGTCCTCATTATCTTTTTTTTTAACAGAAAATTATAAAAGTGGTTCAAATTTAAAAAAGAATTACAAAAATTTGCGAAAATTATTTTAAAATAAATACCTGCTGAATTTTCTAATAAAATAAAAAGTAAAACCATAAAAATAAAATAGAAGAAATTACTTAAAGGATAATGAAAGTCATAATTAATGGATGTAGTTTCCAGTGTGTGTTTGTGAAGCTGCCAAGGCAGAGAAGACTTCACGCTCTGTGGCTGCTGATGAATTCTACTGGCTGGACTGTGAGAAGGGGGCGGGGCTTCGGTTGAGCCGTCACTTCTGGACGGCGGCGTCCGTCCGTCTGTCAGGATCAGGATTGCCGCTCTTTCTGGAGAGAAACTCAAAGCGCCGCTCGGCGCTGATGAAGGTCGATCTGCCAGCGAGCGTCAGGCGACAGGATAACGGCTCATGAAGCAGCAGAGCGGGTTATTGATCAGGAGGCTGCGGCGCTGGAATCAATCCCCCCACGGCGCCGAACGCCAGCGGGCCACGCCCTCTTCGCATCACAGCTCGCTCCTTCTTCTCTCATCTCCAGAGCGAAGGACTTTCCTCGTGTTTCCACGACGATGTTCCGGCTCATGAAGCCGTGGCGCCGACGAGCGAAAGTCAAGGACGAGTGAAAACCGTCATGGAGCAGGACGAGTCGGTTCCTCCGGAAAGATCCAGAGAACCGCATCCAATTGGAAGAGGGAAGAATCAGGTGAGAACATTTAGTAAAGTGACTTCTGCACCACGTTTGAAATGAAAAACGATCTTTTTAGTGAATTTTGTTTTTGCGTCCACGCCGCGTAAAAAGTTAAGGGTGAGCCTGAACTGGAGAGCAGGCGACTGGACGGCCGGATTTAATCCCGACAGGAAAACGCATTTAGTGGATCCTGCAGCCGATCCCGAGACCCCGGCTGCAGGCTCCACCCCCCCCCCTCCTGCTCCTCCCCCCCCCCCCCTCCTGCTCCTCCCCCCCCCCCTCCTCCTCCTCCTTTTCCTCCTCGACTCACCAGTCGGTGTGCTGATCGTCCACCACCAGCAGGATCTTGGGTTTTCGGACCAGAGGTTTGGCGGACTGACTTCCCCCCGCGGCGCCGCCTTCCGCCGTTGCTGCCGCCGCCGCAGACTTGGCGTGCGCGGCGGCGGCGACGTTCTGGGCCATCTGGGCGCTCTTCACCACGCTGGAGAAGGAGCTGAGGAAGCTGCCGGGAGCCGAGCCGGGGCCGGACCCCGATCCCGATCCCTGCCCCTGGGTCTGGGCCTGGGGAGGGGCGCCGGGCGGCTGCCGCCTCTCGGTGGCCGGCGAGGCCGGGGAGGACGTGGACGAGCCCGGCGGGGGCGGCGGCCTCTGCAGGTCCATCATGTAGCCGTTGGGCAGGTTGGCCACGAAGCTGCTGTCTGACAGGCGCCGGCGGAGATAGTTCATGGCGGCGGGCTGGTGGGCGGGTCAGGCCAGAGGAGGCGGGCGGACGGACGCCGGAGTCCTGAGGAGACAGAAAGAGGAAATCAGACTGAACCCACAGCAGAGAAGGGCGACCAGAACCAGGCAGGAGGCGAGGACCACCGCTTCCTCCTGTCGTCTCCGTCCTGCTCGTCTGTCCTGGTTTGGCGGGAAATACGTTTGGTTCCACTTCCTGTCACCTTTGACCTCTATGTGTTCAACCTCCCTCTAATAACCACCAAGAAATATCGAATTAACCAAACAACCCGCCGATGATAAGAAGAAGCGCCTCCTCTCGCGTACTCCTTATGGATTACGCATTTTTGCCGAATCCGAGTAAAGTCCGAGCGTCGTCGGTCATCATTGGTGCTCGTGCTGATGGGAAATCCTCATTGGGTAAGAACTACTGTCTTCACTCTCTCAGGCTCTGATTGGCCAGTCACACACAGCCTCCTCCTCCTGCACAGAGAGGCGGAGTCTCTCGCTTTCAGGCAGTCACGGCGCCACCTGTCTGTGCTTGCTGGGTCTGACTCGAGCTCCCGCTGCCAGCAGTACTGCAGCACTCTCCAGCTCGCCTCTGTTTCTGTTTTCATGATATTTAAAGTTACTTGGTGAACCTGTTTCATAACGCAGGACGAGACGGAGCTGAAAGCAGCTGGTGTCTCGTCGGTCGCTGCCTCCACTCCGGTCAGGGTTTTCTCCGCTCGCTTCTATTAACGTGCTATTAACCGACGTAGCGCATTTGAAAAGACAGAGCAGTAAAGAACTCGTCTCGCTTCGGTCACTGCCTCCACTCCCGTCTTTTTTTTTTTTTTTTTTTAAGCCGTTCTTGCCATTTATTCGGCTGGTGACAGAAAGTCAGTTTGTAAACTTGCTCGTTCTCTTAGTCCGTGCATTCTGTACATTCATGCACTTAAAATATTAATGTTTAGATTTAATAAAAAAAATTGTTCTGAAAATAGTTTGTTCACTATTGTGATCAAAAACAATGAATCTCATTCATGAAGCTGTTATGTAAATTCATTCATACATTTTGAAATATTCATGTTCTGACTCCATTAAAAATACTCGTTCTGTAAATAGTTCCTTTACTATTGTGACCAAAAATATTCAAATCTTAGTTCTGAGGCTGTTGTGTGAATAAACAATCACTTTAATAACTTTAAAAACATTCATGTTCTAAAATTTAAAAAGTGTACATTTTATCATTGAGACTGTTCGATAAATAGTTTTCAAATAAACAATAAATAGAGCAACTTCTGAGCAATCCATATCAACTTCAGACCTAAGATAGTGTACAACTTCTGCCCCACCCCATTTCCAGTTAAACCACGTCCACTTCCTGTTTAGGCCACGCCCCTCCCAGTACAGATCATTTGAATGGATAAACAGATACAGATACTGACAGCGGTGTGATCGCTCATCCCTATCAACAACCCTAATTTGTGCCGGGGTCGGACGAGACGCTCACGAGACGAGACGAGACGAGACGAGACGCTCAGCTCACGAGACGAGACGAGACGAGACGAGATTCCCTCTTTACTTTTCAGGAAACTAAAATGACAAAATATATGACTGAAAAAACAGACCTTTTTAATTTAACAGTCTTAAAACAATACAGGAGCATTTTGTACTCAGGTGTAATGAGGAGACGTCCTAAAATCCAAGGTGTGGTGTCCTCTGGAGACATTTGTCTCTTTTGAGGGACAGGCTATGAGGAGACAATGGGGGACGTGTTGAAAACAAAAGCTCATTGCTGAAAATGGTCCAGAATCCCAGTGGAGACATGAAACAAGCTGCTCGGTATTATAGGAAGAGTTTTTATTGCTGTAATAACTAATGAAGACGTTTCTGTTAATTACTGATAAGGGTGTGAATCATTCTGGACACTTTTTGTTCAGATGTAAATAAAAGCAGAGATTTTTTTCCCCACAGTGGTGCTTCTCGTACATCATCTCATTAACTTTTGGAGAATGCCTGAACCATTTCTGGTAATAAAAAAGTTTTCGGTTGAATTAAAGTAACTTTGAGCTTAAATTTGCCTGGAATATGAAGAATTTGAGGCTTGAATGTGTCGTGAAAACGATTCAAAACGATGTACTGTAGTTCATCTGCCGGGCCTTTCGAGGCGCTGTGACCCTGTAACTCTGCCAGAAAAACACCAGAGAAGAAGAGCCGGAGCCGCTCAACACTCAACACAAGAAGAAGAAGAAGAAGAAGAAGAAGAAGAAGAAGAAGAAACCAAGGAGCATCAGTAGCTTCTGCAGGACGCTGTTTTTGACCCCATTTCGTCCGTTTTCCTGTCCGCTCAGACTGGAAGTCACCAGATAAACTAGTCCGTGGTCCACGGTTGTCACAGCGTCCGCTCCGTCAGCGGTGCGCTCTTGTCTGAGAGCCTTCTGCCCGGAACCGCGAGAAACAAGAAATCTCGTCACGATTTAATCTCGCGAGATCTTGTCACTCCCCTCCTAATTTGAAAAAAGCAACATGAAGCACCAGCTGAAATGTGTCGCCATCAGACCAGCTGAACATTCTACAAAACTCGGGACAGAAAAGTCCCTGCTGCTGGAGAGTGGAGCTCAGTAAATCATCTGTTTGTGAGACACTGGGCCGCCTGGGACAAGAACCCACCTGAACCTCAGGGTGTGATCAGTGTCAGTCCGATCGACTCCAACGACTGATTCATGTTTCATACTCTGCAAAACTCAAGTCCTCGGAGCAGGCGCCACCTTCCGCTCACTGGTGAAACATGAAGATAATGCGGACGTGCAAAAAAACTAATTCTGGAGGAATTCCAGCAGCGATGATGTTGGTCTCAAAAACAGTCGGGTCTCATCGAATCCATTTAAAAATGCTGGTTTTCAGAGTGATAATAAACATAAAGCTCCTGGTTCCAGAACAGGTTCTGGTTTCTACAACCAGACTCTGATTTTCATATAAATCATCTGTTGATTTGATTTTTCGAGTTAAAGTTTAGCATAAATCGCCCAATCACAGCGCCCCCTCTGGCCACGTGATGCGGTCATGTGACAGGCTGGACCAATCACATTTACACCCGGCTGACAGTGTTCAGTGTGGAGACGACCTGCTGGACTCGCCGACATCTTCAGACCGGGATTTCAGAACGCTACAGACGCCAGGAAAGCTTTATCCACTGGATTTAATATCTATGCTTCAGATTATAGTTTCTGTTGTCCTGGGAAAGTCTCGAAAAAAGACCCAGAAATGTTTTTCCTAAACTCCTAAAAAGCCGAGCGGCTGCTCCGTGATTGGCTGATTATCTCTTGGCCTACATAAGCCGCAGGTATGTTTTCATCCTGTCTGTTTCTGTCACACAGGTAAAACACACGTGACCTTTTGGCTGCGACCCCGTCCGGCTGACAGGATTCACCACGTCTCACGGCTGTAAACGCTGCAGCTACATCCAGAAAACTCAGAGACCGCCACGACAGCCTCCTGCAGTTCGACCACTTTAACAAGAAACACTGAAAACCGTCCAGCGTCCATGTTTCCTCCGGCTGTCGACGCCCAGATCCAGCCGAGCTGCGTCGCTTCAGAGCTCCTTCTACTCATCCTTCCAGTCCTGGCGCCGGGGTCAGCACTCAGGAAGTTATTTTTAGTCTGGATTAGGACGATAATTCTTGAGAGTTTTAGTTCTGGAGATCATCGGTGTGTAGGCGCCGCTCCTGACGAGCGTCAAAAATACGACTTTTTAGAAATCCTCTCTGGGCGAATAACCATCAGGAGCAGGATGTTGAAAAGGTTGTTCTGCAGCCGCTTCTTCTTTTTCTCTGCTGCACCTGATTTGCATACGATTAAGTTACCCAGGCGGCGGCGGCGGCGGCGGGGGGCGGAAAGCGCCGGCAAATAATTCAGTGGCGACGCCGAGTGGGATGAGACTCGCGGCTCATTTCAGCCGTCTGGAGGAGAGAAAACAGCGACGAGACGAGGCGGGAATCAAACCCCAAACCCCAGGAAAGGAGCCGCGCTCACAGCAAATGAGATTAAAGTGTGTTTGGAAGTGTGTGCGGAGGGTCGAACAAGGCAAAGGACTCTGGGTAAATGTTTCATCCTGACACGTTCATGTAGGAACTGCAGGATGAAGCCTGAGTCATCGGCTCGCCGTTTCCACCCGAAGGCGTCTCGACAGGGAAGGTGACAAACACCGGGAAGCGGGAGACGCGGCGCGGCCTCCGGCGGTCCGGCGAGGCTCGCATCGAACCGCCGCCATGTTGGGAAACAACTGAACACCCAGAATTACCACGTCCTGCTGGAAACAGCGTCTCTACACGCTGGGCTCTCGACTCCAGACTCCCACGGCCAGCAGGGTGCTAATCACAGGCTGCGTAATGACGGGAAGAGCGGATAACGCCACATCCACGCCGCTCTCTGCGCCCCCTGCTGGCGGAGCACGAAGCACGGAGGACTTTCTATATTTAGGAATCCTGTGATCAGTGAGGACGGAGTGTGAGAGACAGCAGCTCCCTTCCCGTTCACGTAATTCACGCATTAAAGATCCTAATGAACCCGTCCACGCCGCGTCCTGCCCACGGGCATTCTGGGGGATTATTAATAAACGTGTGGGACTTGCTTCTGCCGCCGCTGTGGTTTGATGGAGTCGTGACTCCCGAGTCGTCGGCGGTTCAGCGGGAAGCAGCGAGGACTGAAAACGCGGGGCAGTCTAAAGGGCAGAGCGCGGCGCGGCGCCACGCGATCGGCGGCGGCGGCGGTTTGTCGGATCGGGTCTCCTTCCTCCTGCTGCCTCCAGGCTCCGGGACCGAGTCCGCTCTGCGACTGTCCAGAGTTCTCACGTCTCCACAGAAATCTGTTGTTTGGGTTAAAAATAGACGGCGAGTGTTTCTGAACGGAGCGTCCAGACAGGAGCTCAGTATTTCACTGACAAAGGAAGAAATGAAACACGGAGTTTCTGTGTTCACTGAGTTTATTGCTGCGACCCGACCCTGCACTCAGAGCTCCAACCTGCAGCTACACCGAAACATCTGGAAAACGACGTCTATTAACACGGAAACAGAAGAACAGTGGTGGGTCTCCCCTCCTCTCGAAGACTAAGTTGATGATTTATTGATGTTTATTGTTTATTGATGATTATTGACCTAATCTTTACTTGAGAACAAGTCTAAACTCCTTTTAAAGCTAATTATAGAGCCTCTTTATATTTAAGCAGCTTCAAGAACTGCTCTGTTGGTTTCTTTAGGGCGACTGTTAAACTAAATAGTTTTTTAATGAAGCATTCGAATAAAGACAAAAATGTGGAAGTGTCTCATTTATAAGTTATGCAGGTTTTTGCCCCCTGGTGGCGCCACTGATGTCTGACCGGGGAGGTTTTTCTCAAACCGCTGTAACTCTGCTGCAGCGAGCAACAAAAGCGGGTTTGAGGTTTAACCCGGTTCCACCGACTGGACGCTGGAGGCTGGAGGCAGGAAGCGGCTGGCGGCCATGACGGCGGCGGTCTGAGGTCTTCAGAAGTCTACGACATGAATCGGTGGAAAACGCCATGAGCAGGCGCCACCCGCCCATTTCCGATCTGAAAAGTGCCTCGTAAATAAAGTCTGATCGTCCAGTCAGGAAAACAGCAGCTCAGCGAAACGAGCGTCGACGTTTCAGTTCAGAATCCAGGAGAGCCGGCCCACAGCCAATCAGATCCACTGACGGACTGTGGGAGTGTTTGGGAGCAGGGACCCTGAAGCAAAGCATTGTGGGAACAACTGCAATATCCCCACAGCCTCCAGTGAGAAGCATGTCTTCTCACAGTCTCAGCCTTATTGTTTAATTCCAGGATGTTTCTAGAAGCTAAAGTCAGAAAAACCATAAAGCTTCACTTCATTAGCAGAATGAAACATTCATGGTTTTATCTGAAACTGAACATGACGGAGACACTCAGGTCTGGTCGCGAGACGTCCTGAAGCTTCACCGCGCGAAAAAAGTGACTTAAAGATGAAATGGAAGAGGACCTCCTCCTCCTCTTCCTCTTCCTCCTCCTCCTCCTCCTCCTCCTCCTGCAGGGGGAGAGAGGCTGCAGACACGGAGGAGGGAATCCCTCCTGTGTGCCACACACACACACACACACACACACACACACACACACACACACACACACACGGTGACACAGCGAAACAACGCGCGCGCGCCGCACTCCGCAGCATCTCCTCCATCTCCAACCATTCTCCTCCTCCTCTTCCTCCTCCTCCTCCTCATCATCAGGGGTAATAATGAGCAGCAGGAGCTCCATCGTGCACCAGCTGCTATCTCCACACACACACACACGCACTCTCACACACACACACACAACAGGCTGCAGGGGGAATAAACGCGCGTAACAGTAACAATGAAAAGAGCGCAGTTTACCTGAGCGGCGGCTGGATGAGTGAGGAGGAGGAGGAGAGTCTTCCTCTTTCCTCTGCTTATTGATGCTGCTCGCTCTCTCTCTCTCTCTCTCTCTCTCTCTCTCTCTCTCTCTCTCTCTCTCTCTCTCTCTCTCTCTCCCTCTCTCACAATGCATGCTGGGAACGTGAGGGGTGTGTTGTCTCCATCACTGCAGTCTCCTCCTCGCGCTCATTGGCTGCTCTGCTAATTAAGCAGCTTCCAGCCAATCAGAGAGAAAACGCTCACACATGTGAAGTTAACCCTTTACAGGAGGGATTCTCAACTGGTGGCTCGAGGCCCCAAAGAGGGGTCCCCTGAAAACACATCTTTAGCACAGCTCTGTGTTCACATCTTGTCTGCGTCTTTCTTTCTTTTTCCACTGAAATGTGTTATTTTCTCAATTATCACAAAGCAGAAAATCTCAACTTTGGTCAAAAATGACATGTTTTTCATTATTTATATTTCTAAAATGCCACTGAATGAGTCTCGCTGTGACCAGTCCGGGGGTCGGAGTCCATCAGGAAGCCTCCTGCTTCCGTTCAGCTCAGCTCTGTAAGGTAAACCAGTCAAAAACAACCTTTTCCTGTCAATATATGAGAATCTTAAAGCAGAAATGGGAAAATTTAACTCTAATTTTCAATAAAATTATGAAAAAAATCTGTATTTATGCGAAATATCTTTTCTTTAATTATGACTTTAATGTAACTAATCACCGTTCACACGTCCCATTTTACCATTTCCACGGTCCTCCTTCTCTTTAAACTACAGTTACATGATAGTTTGAGGGTTTTTAACAGTGAGGAACCATTGTGGAAGTGATCCAGAGCCACAAAAGAAAGGTTTTTTTTCCCCTTATGTTTGAAGTTAAGCATCTTATTTCAAATTCTTTCCACTGAAAGCCAGTGCTGCGCAGAAGGTCCCACTGCTGCAGTAAAACCCGTCTCTAAAGGAATCCAGCCTCCTCTGCACACTTCATTTGGGCCTTTAACGGTGTCAGTGACGGCTCCAGATACAAGCTGCTCTCAACGGGCCTGTTTATACATATATATATATATATATATATATATATATATATATATATTTTTTTTTTTTTCCTCCTACAGGCTCCAGCCAACAACAGCTGTTGCATCAAAAAATAGAGACAAAGAAGAGAGAGTGCCGTCTGTCTTCCCCTCAGCTGGACACATCTGCATCCAGCAGCCTCACAGCTCCGTCCCGCGGTCCCCGTCACTTCCTGTCCTCCGCTGCTGGGGACCGACGAAAATAGCATCAGGTGAAAATCAATGGAAGCTGAACTCATGGTGTGTTTCCAGTGTGTGGGGAGAGAATCCTCCCCGGACCTGACTGGATCTGCAGTCCGTCCTCTGGCGCTCTGAGACGCCAGCGCCTGGACCGCCGCAAGAACCTCAACGATCAGAAACAGTCAAATAAAATAAAAAAGAGTCGCTCGGTTCTGAAGTCAATCTCCCCAGGCTCCATCTGTAAGATCCCGGATCCTAAACAAAAGCAATAATCACAGACCGTCCTGAGTTTTTCACTGATTGAAGACTAAAGAAACAGAAACGGATTCATCAGCGTGTTCAGGAACACAACAGGACAAAACGACAGCGACTCCACATTGGGTCACAGGGTGGAGACAGACTCGCTCCGCCCTGCGCCTGCTGCCCGTCAAGACGGAGCGACGCTGCAGCGCCGCCCCCCCAGTGACAGGAAGCATCCACCGAGCAGCCACTTCCTGTCTGCCGGGGCCGCTGCTTCCCGGCAGGTAGGCTGCCTGCAGCGTACCGGGAAACCCCGGTCTCACCGGTCGCACAAGCTCATGAATTAAACAAGACACACACACACACACACACACACACATTGTGCACCCCTCCTCCACTTTGTGTCTACTTTGTGAAGTCAGGTCAGAGGTCAGAGGTCAGCCGTCTGAACCTGGAGATGCTCTGATCTGGACCTGCTGAATCAAAGCGTTTCTCAAAATGTTGTGAATTAAGATGAATAAAGTGCTCAACCTGTCCCGAGTCCCTCTTCTAACTTCTCCAGTGCAGCCGAGTTCACGACAACGTTCCAGTGAAAATGATCTTCTTCCTGTTCACACGACGGCGTTTCGAAAACGACTTCCATTTACTTGGAAAGTTGGTCGCAGGGAGGCGGAGTCAATCACACCCTTATTTTAATATGTAGTTTGAAAAATAAAGTATGTGAGAGATTTTTAGCTTCAAGTGGAAGTTTTATGTTTGTTTATTTGTGAAGTAAAACTGTAAAAACTGTGTTTCCTCCTCAATATTGAAAAACTCCAGCAGAGCGGATTCACGTCCCATTTTCATGACTTTTTCATGCAATTATTCAAAACCTTCACGCTGCGTTTAGAGAGTCCATTTCTAAAACCAGAGCTCGGAGCCGCTGAAAGCGCAACTTTTCAAAACGCTCCACTTTTCCAACGCTGCATGAACGAGTCTCTTACAACAAATAAACACAATATTGTCTTTTCTAAATGTTTCGGGCAATAATCTATGAGATTAGGAGTCAGATCAGCGGCACCGGATGTCAAGCTGGAAGAGATTTCACCACATTATGGAGACGAGAGTCTGACTGAGCAGAAGAGCAACAGTCGGTTTATTCCTGTGGAACAATCTCTCTGAACAGGTTGTACAGACATTCCAGTGAACAATACAACAACAAACAATTACAGTGAAATCCCATAAGAGAATGAAAAGGTCTTGACAGCCAGGAGCAACAGGAAATGGTTAGTGTCAGAGTGTGTGTGTGAGTGTGTGTGTGTGTGTGTGTGTGTGTGTGTGTGTGTGTGTGTGTGTGTCAAACCAAACCTCATCTAATAAATTGGAAAAGTAAAAGCATTGAGGTTCATTCTGCATGTATGATCTCCTTTATTATTTATTATAATCAGTTACGCAGAGTATTTCATTACGGTGTATTTCTGACAGTGTATTTCTGACAGTGTATTTCTGATCAGTGTATTTCTGACAGTGTATTTCTGATCAGTGTATTTCTGACAGTGTATTTCTGAACGGTGTATTTCTGATCAGTGTATTTCTGAACGGTCCAGCGGTTTCTGTCGCCCTCTAGTGGTTTTCAGAGGATACATGACCGTCGACCCCGTCATGTTCCGTCACTTCCAGTCAGAGACCTCTAAGTAGAGCAACATCTGAGTGTTTTAACGTCGAGTTTCTTCCCTCCATTTAAAGATTTGGTGAAGTCAAACGTTCACCTCGATTTTCCAAACAAAAGGCGTCCGGCGTCTCTCTCTCTCTCTCTCTCTCTCTCTCACAGCGATTTCCACGCCAGCTTTTGTTTAACGTTCCCGGATTTGGGATCCAGCGGATCCCGGTGCGAAGTCCGTCACGTCGGTACGGAGACTCTTCACGCAGCGTTACGAATCGCCGAGTTTCACCCACGAGCTGAAACGTGAAACAATCCGGAGCGAGACGCGAAGAACAGTCGCTCAGGACGACTGTGGCATTTAAAACACGCTGAGGCAGAAAAACTGCTGAAAAGTCCTGAGAACCGACGTTGTGTTTTTCTAAAGAGACAACTGGAAACTTTCATCGTTTCCATCATGCCGTCTACATCTTTCGTATTCATGACATCTTAAACCTGAAGGGAGCTGTGTATGAAAATAAGTGTGTAAAACAACATGATCTCAGCTCAGTCAGTGCTTTAAGCAACAAAGTGCTCTGATCATCAGCATCACCTCGTCTCTCCTTCAGAGATCCTAGAATCTCGGGGAGGACCACGCCCCACGCCTCGTCCTTCAGGGGCGCCGCTAAGCTATCACACAGGAATCATTGGATTTCTGACGGCGTGCGCCCGGTGTGGGCGGCGGTGAGTATCTGCTGGGAGGTGTGTATCGCCGGGTCAGGGGAGGACTTGTGGAGGAACGGCTTAAAGAGGAAGTAGAGCTGGACGGGTAGGAGGGCGTGGCCAGGTGGTAAGAGGGCGTGGCCAGGTGGTAGGACGACGCCGCGCGGGGCGATGAAGGAAGGGAGTCGCTGAGGCGGGGCGAGGACGAGCCGGAAGGCACGGGGGGCGGTCTGGCCTTCGCGAGCCCCAGGTTTTGGGTTGTGACTGTTGGGCGTGGGGCGGCTAGCTTGGGTGCGACTGTAGGTTTGAGTGTGAATGTTGGTGTGGGTGCGACAGTAGGTTTGGGTGCGGCTGTTGGTTTGAGCAGCGGTGCTGAAACGTCCGCCGCCAGGTCGTCCAGCAGGTCCGCCTTCCTGTACTGCAGCAGGTACTCCGGGTAGATCTGGTGCTTCTCAAACACCACGAATATGGACGGGTTGAAGACGTCGTCCACGCAGCTGTCGTAGAAGTTGACGTCCCCGTCGTCCCGGGAGGGCGGCCGCAGGTAGCTGGACGAGCCGCGGGTGTAGTCGCCCACCAGCACCCGCGACAGGAACATCATGTTGCAGCCGCTGGTGTAGTGGTGCGAGTACTTGGCGTCCCGCGCGAAGTAGCTCCCTGCGTCCGGGAACGGAAGAAGGGTGAGAAAACGCTGCAGGACGGACCGGAGTCCTGCCGTCGAGGACACATCGGTTCAGGACGGATCAGAGTCCTGCCGTCGTGGACACATCGGTTCAGGACGGATCAGAGTCCTGCCGTCGTGGACACATCGGTTCAGGACGGATCAGAGTCCTGCCGTCGTGGACACATCGGTTCAGGACGGATCAGAGTCCTGCCGTCGTGGACACATCGGTTCAGGACGGATCAGAGTCCTGCCGTCGTGGACACATCGGTTCGCAGGCTCACCTTTGCCGTACACCGTGCCGTGGGTTCCGCAGATCCTCCAGTCGAAGTTGTTGAGGCAGATGGCGTCCACGTACTTGGAGTCGGTGCCGTGGAAGAGCTTCATTTCCATCACGTCTCGTCCGCTGTTGCTGTCCTTCATCTGAGTCTTCTTCCTTCAGAGGACAAACCTTAGATGTGAATGATCTTTCACTGACGAGCTCCTCGTTCATTCTTTTCTTTAATTTCCGCCTGGTTTGTCCCTCCAGATCAGACTGAGGAGAAGGTAAAGCAGGGCAGCCATACGTACAGCTGGAAGACGTCCCACAGAGCTTTGTTCTGGATCCGCTCCGCCTTGACGACGAAGCCTGTCATGGTCTTAGAGAACAGAGCTTTGACCTCCTTGAACTCCGGGGAGGTGGGCTGCAGCGGGACTCTCTGGAACATGCAGATACAGCCACACTTTCAGCCAGAGTTCTCTGGAATCGCTCTCACGCCGCAGAAACACGCCTCGGATTCCTGCTTGAGTCGCAAAATCCTCTTGATTTCAATCATCGTTTCATTCATTCATGTCAGAAAACCATGAGCCTGCTGAAGGCGAACATCCAGTCTCCAAAACACACAAGAGTACGCTCGAAAAGTGAGAGAAGAGAAAGACGAATGGAACTAAAGGGAAAAAACAAAGTGTCCCAAGAGAGTTACATGGAATCATCGTGCTTTATTGAAGCAAAGGACAAAATTCAGGCCGAATTTATCTTCTGCAGTGAAAAAAACCGAGGAATGAACGTTTGAAAGCGTCCGTTCTGAATCTCTGAAGCTGTTTGTTTCTATTCAAGGACACTGCCTCCAGTCTGAGACGTCACCTCGGGAGATAACATGCCAGTCTGATGATAAAGTATCTTAGGAACCAGAACAGATAGTAGAGTCCATCCTGCAGTTGGTTTCTATACCGTGAATCCGGTCTGGGGGACCTGGGTCCGGTCCCAGTGCTCGGGCACGGCGGCGGCGGCGCTCAGCGGGTTCCTCCTGCAGAGACACACGGTCCACGTTAACGCCTCTAGAACCGGAGAGAGCAGTGAAACCTGGCAGGCCTGAGATCGCGCTCCGCACCTCGCCTTCCTCGATCTGACCTCCTCGGCGGAGACGAAGCGAGGCCGGCGGCAGACCACCCTCACCGTGCCGTAGCGCTTGTTCTTCTGCAGCATGTCTGACGGCAGAGTTCACCTCATTTACAAAAACATATTTACTAAAAAACAAAAAAAAGGAAGTGATGCTCCTATATGGGCCCAAACCGGCCGCCAAGAGGCTTCAATCCGGCCTGACAAAACACCAAACAGATTCTAAAAACCACACCCGGCAGAGGAGTGGAATCAGAGGCTCACCCTGGAAGCTGAGCGAGTAGGACTGCGAGCCGGCGGTGAACTCCACCTCGTCGCTGTTGTTGTCCAGGAACTTCCGCTCCAGCGTGGCGCTGTCCACGTCGGCCCGTCTGTGTCCCGCGCCCTGCGGAACAGGACCAGACAGTCGTCTTCCAAACCGCAGGACAGGAGACGAGTCACGATGGCAGCAGCACCGCAGACATTCATACACTGAACCCAGGAGCATCTCCAGCGCGGTGACAGGGCAGATGTGTGTAAGACGGCTGTAGCATCCATCCATCCATCCATCCATCCATCCATCCATCCATCCATCCATCCATCTTCCACCGTTTATCCGGGACCGGGTTGCGGGGGCAGCAGTCTCAGCAGAGATGCTCAGACTTCCTGTCCCCAGACTCTTCCTCCAGCTCCTCTGGGAGGATCCCAAGGCGTTCCCAGGCCGGCCAAGAGACATAGTCTCTCCAGCGTGTCCTGGGTCTTCCCCGGGGTCTCCTCCCGGTGGGACATGCCCGGAACACCTCCCCAGGGAGGCGTCCAGGAGGTTCCATCCTAAAGAGGAGCCCAAGTCTCCTGCTGCTTCTCCGGATGTGGAGGAGTAGCGGCTCTACTCCGAGCTCCTCCCTGGTGGCTGAGCTCCTCCCCCTGTCTCTCAGGGAGTCCAGCCACCCATCGGAGGAAGCTCATTTCAGCTGCTTGTATCCGGGATCTTGTCCTTTCGGTCATGACCCAAAGCTCATGACCATAGATGAGGGTGGGAACGTAGACTGACCGGTAAATTCAGAGCTTCGCCTTTCGGCTCAGCTCCCTCTTCACCACAACGGACCGATACAACGACTGATCACTGCAGCAGCTGCACCGATTCGTCTGTCAATCTAACCTCCATCCGTCCCCCACTGTGAACAAGACCCCAAGATACTGGAACTCCTCCACTTGGGCCAGAGTCTCTCCACCGACCTGGAGGGGGCAAGCCACCTCCTTCCGGTCGAGGACCATGGCCTCGGATTTGGAGGTGCTGATCCTCATCCCTGTCGCTTCACACTCGGCTGCCAACCGCCCCAGTGCATGATGGTCCGGGTTCGATGAAGCCAACAGGACAACATCATCTGCAAAAAGCAGAGATGAAATCCTGTGGTTCCCGAACCGGACCCCCTCCAGCCCCTGGCTGCACCTAGAAATTCTGTCCATAAAGATTATGAACAGAACCGGTGACAAAGGGCAGCCCTGCCGGAGTCCAACATGCACCGGGAACAGGTCTGACTTACTGCCGGCAATGTGGACCAGACTCCTACTCCGGTCATACAGAGACCGGACGGCCCTTAACAAGGGGCCCCGGACTCCGTATTCCCGGAGCCCCCCCACAGGACACCACGAAGGACACGGTTGAACGCCTTCTCCAAGTGCATAAAACACATGTGGACTGGTTGGGCGATTTCCCACGAACCCTCGAGCCCCTATGGAGGGTCTAGAGCTGGTCCACTGTTCCGCGACCAGGATGAAAACCGCATTGTTCCTCCTGAATCCGAGGTTCGGCTATCGGTCGGATCCTCCTCTCCAGTACCTGGAATAGACTTTCCCAGGGAGGCTGAGGAGTGTAATCCCCCTACAGTTGGAGCACACCCTCCGGTCCCCCTTTTTAAACAGGGGGACCACCACCCCGGTCTGCCAATCCAGAGGTTCTGAGGCGCTGGACGGTTTTCCCAAATTTCTTCGAGGCCGACCGATAGTCCTCCTCCATGGCCTCCCGAACTCCTCCAGACCCAGTTTTTGCCTCCACAACACTCGGGCTGCAGTTCTCTTGGCCTGCTGGTACCTGTCAGCTGCTTCTGGAGTCCCATGAGCCACCAGGACTCGATAGGACTCCTTCTTCAGC
The DNA here is from genome assembly GCF_902148845.1 of Salarias fasciatus. Classification (NCBI taxonomy): domain Eukaryota; kingdom Metazoa; phylum Chordata; class Actinopteri; order Blenniiformes; family Blenniidae; genus Salarias; species Salarias fasciatus. Next base: position 1,079,908 of record NC_043761.1, on the reverse strand, counting down.
TGGACGGCAGCCCTTACTTCCTGTCTCCACCACCGGGTTCGGGGGTTGCCGCCACGACAGCACCAGAGACCTGGAGACCACAGCTCCGAGCAGCTGCTTGGACAATGGAGGTGGAGAACATGGAGAACATGGAGAACATGGTCCACTGGGACTCCATGTCCCCAGCCTCCCTCGGGACATGAGAGAAGCTCTCCCGGAGGTGGGAGTTGAAAGCCCTGCTGACAGAGGGTTCCACCAGACCTTCCCAGCAGACCCTCACAACACGTTTGGGTCTGCCAAGTCTGTCCGGTTTCCTCCTCCGCCAGCGAATCCAACTCACCACCAGGTGGTGATCGGTCCACAGCTCTGCTTCTCTCTTCACCCGAGAGTCCAAAACACGAGGTCAGAGGTCAGATAATACGACAACAAAGTCGATCATCGACCTCCGACCTCGGGTGTCCTGGTGCCAAGTGCACTTATGGACCCCCCTGTGCTGGAACATGGTGTTTGTTAAGGACAAACTGTGACTAGCACAGAAGTCCAGTAACAGAACACCACTCGGGTTCAGATCAGGGAGGCCGTGCGATCCAATCACCCCCTCCAGGTCTCACTGTCGCTGCCCACGTGGGCATTGAAGTCCCCCAGTAGAACCATGGAGTCCCCAGTCAGAGCACTGTCCAGCACCCCTCCCAGGGACTCCAAGAAGGCTGGGTACTCTGACTGCTGTTCGGCCCATAAGCCGAGACAACAGTGAGGCACCTGTCCCCGACCCGAAGGACCAGGGACCAGACCCTCTGGTTCACTGGGGTGAACTCCAACACCTGGCGCTGAGCTGTGGGGCTATAAGCAAACCCACTCCAGCCCGCCGCCTCTCACCGCGGGCAACGCCAGAGAAGTGGAGAGTCCAGCCCTTCTCCAGAGGAGGGTTCAGGAGTCCAGGCTGTGTGGAGGTGAGCCCGACTATATCTAGCCGGTACCTCTCAACCTCCCTCACAAGCTCGGGCTCCTTCCCCGCCAACGAGGTGACATTCCATGTCCCTAGAGCTGGTCTCTGTGTCTGAGGATCGGGTCGCCGGGCACCTTACCGTCGGCTGCCACCCAATCCACACTGCACCCGGCCCCTACGGTTCCCTCGTGGGTGGAGGGTCCACCGGAGGTCAGGTCCATGTCGTCCCTTCGGGCCGAGCCCGGCCGGGCCCTGTGGGCAAAGGCCCGGTCACCAGGCGCTCGCTTACGAGCCCCAACCCCAGGCCTGGCTCCAGGGTGGGGCCCCGGCTGCACCATACCGGGCGGCGTAGCGACCTTTGTTCTCTTCCTTGGCACAGGGGTTTTTGAACTGCTCTCAGTCTGATCCGTCACCCAGGACCTGTTTGCTATGGGAGACCCGACCAGGGGGCATAAAGCCCCCCGGCAACAGAGCTCCTGGGATCATGCTGCTCAAACTCCCCCACCACGACGAGGCGGCAGCTCTGGAGGGAGGGCTTTAGAATCGATTGGCTAAAATGTCAGCGGTGCAGAAATGTTGGAAAGTCAAAATGAGAAAACGGAGCTGAATTTCAGGACGGGCTGCTTAGAGCAGCGAGCTGGTGTGTGTGTGTGTGTGTGCATGTGTGTGTGTGTTTGTATTCTTGTATTTCTATCCTTGTCGGGGCCAAATGTCCCCACAAGGATAGCAAAACGTGGAACGACGTGCCTTGTGGAGACCTTTTTCCGGTCCTAAGTAGGAGAAACAGTGTTTTCTTGACCATGTTGTTGTTACTGAAAAAAGTAAAAGTACAAAAACATTCTTTAGGGTTAGGCTTTGTTGTGGTGTGGGTTAGGGTTAGGGTAAGGGTCAGGGTTAGGGGCTAGACATGAATGGGAGTCAATGGACGGTCCCCACAAGGATAGAAATACGAGACTGTGCGTGTGTGTGTGTGTGTGTGTGTGTGTGTAGCCACAAAAGACAAGATTGAAACTTGCATGATTAGCTCTATGCTAAGTAGATTATGCAAGAAATGGATAAAAGCAGAACAGGGCCATGGTGTAAACAGGCGTCTCCACAGCTGGGTTGTTTATAAACCCGTCAAGCTGAATCCTTCTGTCCCGGCCCTGACCTCTGACCTCTGCCCTGCAGCCCGGGCTCCCGGCCTCACTCACGTCTGCGGCGTACAGGTTCCACGTCCCGTCCTCGTCCTGCCAGTACCAGAGCCACTCGGTGGTGTGGACGAAGGTGGGCTCCAGCGCGGCGTTGACGGTGGACAGGCGGCGCACCCTGCCGCCGCCCCGGGTCATGGTGTCAAAGTGCACCGGGGGGGGCGGTGGTGCTGCGGAGAGCAAGGTGAGACGCTTCAGAACACAGACACACCGGCGTCTAGATCTTCTAAAAACTGGAATAAATATGTAAAGTCAGAACCCAGAGACTGGAGTGAAAAGATTCTGCATTTTACTGAAACCCCCTTCAGACTAAACGCTGATAAAACTAAGACTTCAGCGCGTTCTCTCCCTGACCTGTGACCTGTGACCTGTGACCTGTGACCCGGGTACCTGTAGGAGTTGTGGGGGTCGCAGTAGTCCTTCTCGATGGTCTCGTTGTCGGGCAGCGCCGTCCAGCGGTCGCCCTCGTTCACCTGCCATCTGTACGGCATCTTGTCGTGAGCTTTGAAGCAGCGATCTGAGAGACGAAGACGCTTCTGATGAGCGTGTGAAGGACAGTAAAGACACACTTCTCACAACCTTCTCTCCTCTGGTCTCCATTATCATGACTTTTCTGTAAATAATTCCAGTTTTAAAGGATCTGAACTGAACTCTACAGAAACCAGAGATTAATTCAACGTTTCATTGACATCAGCGCAACGAGTGTAGAAAAATAGTGGATCCGAACTGGTTTGTGGATCATTTGGTCCAAAATAAAAACTTTTATTTTGAAAGTGTACGTTTAAATGTATGCACTGTCTCTTATTTTGAGTCTTTGCTGAACTTCATCGGTTTTTCTCCACACATCGTAAAGCCCTTGCTGCTGCGTTTTTATCCACTGATCACAGCTGATCACCGTGATCGACCAGAGATCTGTGAAGCAGGATCTTGTGATCCGGTCCCAGACTGAGGATCAGACTCAGAAAAACACCCACCTTCATGTTTACAGTGTCCTTTAATGAAATACATGCAAATCTCGGTTTTGTCTGAAAGAAGCAGAAAACAGGTGAAACGAGCTTCAGATGTTATTCGTGTTTGAACTCATGACCTTTTGACCCCTGCAGCGTGAGCTGACCTCTGACCGGTCTCTGTCTGGGTCGTCTGTTGGCTCCGGCGTCAACGGCCGCACCGTCGTCCGGAAGGCCGCCGCTGAACTTTGAGTTTCCTCTGCCGCCGCCGCCGCGTCCCCTGGCGCCGGCCGAGCCTCTGGTCCCGCGGTTCGAATGGCCGCTGTCGCTTCTGGCGTCGCTGTTGTCGACGACGTCGCTCAGGTCGAGGAGGTCGGTGCTGGCGAGGATGTCGCTGACGGAGGAAGCTCGGCTCAGAGGCAGGCGGCCTCCTCTGCCTCCTCTGCCTCCTCTTCCTCCTCTTCCTCTTCCTCTCCCTCCATCACCAGGCTGCTTGAATTTGTGGCCGACTCTGCCGGCGAGCTTATCCGCCGACCACAGCGCCGCCTTATTGGCGTAGGCGGACTTCAGGGGGCGGAGCAGGGAGTCGGGCACGCCCCTCTCGTGCAGGACCCCGAGAGGCTGCGGGTCGCTGAAGTCGTGGCTCTTGGGGCAGCCGGCGCCGGCGCACTGGCTGCTGATGAACCTCTCGCAGACGTGCAGCCGCTTGCAGCCGTCGCCGTCCTGACAGACGCCGAACGGGCCGCTGCCGTTGTTGTAGTCGTGACACACCTGGAAGGAGGAGAGGAGGCGGTCAGATTGAAACGCTGCCTCCGGAGGCGAGAGCGGTGCGGTGCGCGCACCTGAGGCAGCAGGGTGTGGTCGCTCTGCAGCTGCAGCGTGCACAGCTCCGCCCGGCTCAGGCCCTGCAGCCCGTGATCCCGCAGCATCCTCTGGTTGTGGTCAGAGCTCAGGTCGTGGGAGAAGCTGCACTGTCTCCTGTCATCCAGCAACACACAGATCAGATGTAGAAATGAAACACACACACACACACACACACACACACACACACACACACGTGTGTATTTATATCCTCGTGGGGACCTTCCATTGACTCCCATTCATTTGTAGCCCCTAACCCTGACCCTTACCCTAACCCTAACCCACACCAAAACAAAGCATAGCCCTAAAGAAATGTTTTTGCACTTTTACGTTTTTCAGTAACAACAACATGGCCAAGAAAACACTGTTTCCCCCCATGAGGACATTTGGTCCCCACAAGGACAGAAATACCCGTACACACACACACACACACACACACACACACACACACACACACAAAGTGATTTATAACTGCTGATCTATCAACAGGAGGTACACTTTATTTGTATTTATACTAGGGTGTCACCGGTCACACGTGACGTCATAGATCTTTTTCTATTGCAGTTGTGCTGTATGACCACTAGAGGGCTCTGTCTCCACTGAAATACACTACCTCACAATCCCATTAAATCAGAGACATTCCAGCAGTTATTAGACAAAAGGGCCACCATTTCCCGCTATTACTTGATATGTTCACTAAGTGTCTTTCCTCATTTCTTTGATTTGTTGTATATAAATTCTTCTTCTAGCCTGTGAACCGCTAGCGGTAGCTTACGAGCTAGCAACACCGACTGCCTTTGTTTTAATCACACTGTATGTATCTGTGGAGAACTGCACTCAAGGGAACATTTAATGTTATCTGAAGCTTTCAGGAAACATCATCACCCCAAAAAACATTATGTGTAAGTTATATATAAGTGTCTTCGGACCCAGCCTCAAGGGGGTCCCCCGAGTCCGGACTGAGTGTCTTATTATATATAAGACATTGACACCCCTAATTTATACTACGTGGTATTTATGGTGAACTTCAGCTGGCATTGAAGTAATTTGAAGCAAATTTACTTCTGTAAAGTTTGATATATTTACACATTTTTAAAGTTTTTAATTTGACAGACTCAAGCAACACTTGATTCCACACGGTTCGAAGCTTAAATCAAACCAAACTGATTAAACTACAAATAAAAAGCGTGGGTATGAGCTTGTCTTGTTTATATCTATGTAATAATGACATTTCCGTCTTTCCAGGCACCGCCTGAAGGCAGCACGGGACAGAGGCCTTTAAAAATAATTGATCTCAAAACATCCACATCTACTTTAATCGACGGCATTAAAAACACACTTTAGTTCAGTGTCATGAGAAAAGGAGCTTTACTATGTTGTTCGGTAAATATTTAAACACAGCTGAAGCTGAGCGGAGCAGACGCCGTGCTGCCTTCACGGCCGCCGTGGCGGCTCGGACTTTACCTCTGCCGGTTGAAGGGACACGACTCGCTGAGGAGGAAGCCCCTGCACAGGTGGAGCCCCCTGCAGCCCCCCGGGCAGTCCTTAGCCCGGCACAGGAACAGCCTGCTCCTCGCCACCACCCGCTGCTCTCCGTTCACGGTGCACAGGACGAGCCTGTCCCCGCTCCCGATGAGCTCGGACACCCGGGACGGGTCTCCGGGGCACAGGTTGTAGATCAGGTCCTGGTGGCCCACCGACCCCTGGTTGGCGCAGATGATCTTTAATATTTCGGACTCCATCGTCCCGCGGCGGCCTCCAACACTGCTGCCGCCGGACCAACACGTCAGCCTCCGCCTGGTTCAGAGGAAAAGGAAACAGTCGCGATCATTTCTGACGACAGGAAACCGAAACTTAACTTTTATTGGACGCAGATAAGCCTGATGTCGGTGAGGCTGCGCTGCCGCGGGCCGCCGCCAGGGGGCGTCCGAGGCTCGTGGGAGTTCAGACAGGCGCTCAGCGAGAGAAGAAAAACTCCCGTTATGAAGGATCACTAAAAGAAAACAGTAAACATTAATAACAGACAAAAATATAATGAAAAATAAACAATAAAATCAAGAAACAGTGACAATAACTTTCAAAATGCATCAACGTAAAAAATAACACAAACAAAACACTCAAGAAGAAGAATATTTAATCACCATCATCATCCTCATCGTCACAAATTAATATTATGTTTTAAATTACATTCTTTGCTGTCATTGAACACTGATGTCATTAAATTACTGTATCTGTGTTTGATTAAATTAGTTTATTTGATAATGACTGGTCCTTCCTCTCAGAACTTCAGTAACAATAAAAGTTATTCATTACCTGCTTCTTATTGATATTACGAGTTACTGGTGTTATTTTTTTTTTTTTATCATTATAGTCAAACAAAACTCAAATTGTCCAACTTTTTAAATCTATTGTTCTAAATGTAATAATATTGATAATGATAATGACTGTGGGCCGTAGAGCAGCATGCTGCTGTCACCCTGCAGTGAGGAGGCTCGGGGTAAAACAGCATCTGTGAGGGTAATTATTGGGCTGAATTGCCCCTCGGTGTGAGTGCTGTGTGTGTATTTGTGTCTGTCCTGTGATGGACTGGCGGTCTGGTTCCAGCTCCTGCAGGACAAAGTGGCAGAAAATGGATGGATTTTTTTTTTCATTTGTCTTTTCGGTCTTGCTGTTGCCTGGTTTCCTGGAGCAAAACCTCAGAGGAACATTCAGCCACCTTGTCAAACCCGTCAGGAAGGCAGATCTTTGAGATCAGTGCTGGCCGAAAAGCAGGGGTGTCAAATAAGAGGCTCCAGTCCGGCCCCCCAAACCACCGAGACACTTTACTGAAGTGTTTTTTAAGGGCAGCAGACACAACACAACGCAGAGGCCGTCCACCTGCTGCGACACCGTCCTGCACAGCGGGACTGCTGACTGAGGTCATAAGGTCAGATGTGGGGCAGACCGTAATGATCTGGTCCAGCCGACTCAACTCAACTCAACTTTATTTATCCAGCACTTTATAAACAACTCACAGATTTATTATAGATACGCTTAAACCCAGTGTGTGTGTAATAAATTAGGTTGTGTGTTGTTTGGTGTCTCAAACTGCCTCCTGGGAGAATTAAACTCACTGAACCGAATGTCATTTTCTTTTGTTTTTTCTTTTTCCACTCTTCCTCATGACTGTATTTCCCCTGCAGACCATCCTTCCTCCTGCGCGTGCTTCCTGCTGCATTGGCCTCGTGCGCGCAGCCGCAGTTTGTTTCTTCAAAGGTGTTCTAAACAAAGTGGAAATCCAGTTTGGCGTGGTTGTACTTGTATACAGCCGCGTGTGTGTGTGTGTGTGTCTGTATACGTGTGTGTACGTGTGTATGTGTGTGTGTGTGTGTGTGTGGTGTGTGTGTGTGCGCTGCATTTCCTGCTTCGGGTTTCCCTTTAAAAGGGGGCAAGGCTCGATGCTGGGAATTCACGTCATTTCGCCGTTTTACACACATCCAGATCAATGAGAGAGAGAGAGAGAGAGAGAGAGAGAGAGAGAGAGAGAGAGAGAGAGAGAGAGAGAGAGAGGGAGGAGAGAGGGAGGGAGGGAGGGAGAGGAGAAGAGAGGAGAGAGAACAGAGAGAGGGAGGGAGAGAGAGAGAGCGAGGAAAGAGACAGAAGAGAGCGAGAGAGAGAGAGGGAGGGATAGAGAAAGCGAGAGAGAGAGAAGAGGAGAGGAAGGGGGAGGGAGAAGAGAGCGAGAGAGAACGAGAGAGCGGGAGGGAGAGAGAGAGAGCGAGGGATAGAGACAGAGAGAGAGAGAGAGAGAGGGAGAGAAAGAGAGAGAGAGAGAGAGCGACTCTTCCAGGAAGGGAATATTAACCAGCGCGCTGCCGACATGAGGAGGAAAACACGCGCAGACAAAAGAAGTTTTCACAGCGCGCGCCGCGCCATGGAGCCGCACCGCGCTTAGAGCAGGAAACACGACACACACTCACACACACACACACACTCAGGAGGAGGAGGGAGAGAGAGAAAAAGCGGGCTGCATGAGAAAAGCTGCTCAACTTCCTCCCGCGACCACCGAGCCGAGCAGCCGCGGAGCAGCGCGAGCGGCGGCGCCTCCGCTCCCGCCAGACCGCAGCGGAGGACCGAGAGGTGGAAGGACGGCGGGGACAAGTTGACGGGAGATAATGTCTGAATCCCCCTCCGCTGCGATCAAGGTACCCCCCCCCCCCCCCACCCTTCCTGCCGTCCTCGCGGCGGATCCCGGAGCCGCCGGAGCGCGTTTTGCGCCATTCGGCTCCGGCGCGCGTGCTTCGCTGTCATCTGTTGCTTTATTTCTTTTCTGAGTTCGGAAGGGAGGAGGGAGGGAGGGAGGGAGGGGGAGTCGTGACTGTCTGGAGCTGCTCGATCCAGAGATCCGGTGATCAGAACCTGAAGTGACCCCGCAGGAAGGAGCACGAGCCGCCGGAGCGGCGGGCTGCACGAGCACGAGCCCGGCGCCAGCTGATCCCGACCGCTCAGCCGGGACGATCAGCCGGGACGATCAGCCGGGACGATCAGTCGGGCTGCCGGAAAGTTTCCATCAGATGATTTCAGTCTTTAATGAATTCATCTCACTTTCATTTCAGTCAATTTCTGGATTTCTATAAAACCAAAGACTTGATGCTTTGAGAAACGAGGAGTTTAAACTTCTGACATAAACAAGCAGCGTTGTTTAGTTCATCTGTGGAAGATGAGGGTTTATCAGGACAGAGAGCCTCATGTCAGCTGAGGAAGCAGAAACACGCTGGAACATCAGGATCTGCTCCATCAGTCTCAACAAACCACAGCAGGTTTGGAATATTGGTGAAACTTTGCTCTGATGTTTGTGAACTTCCGGATTTATCTTCACTTGTCTTGTAGGCTGATTTTAATCATCTTATAAATGGTGAATAAACGTCGCGGTCCAGGCTGTGATGAAACTTCTTCCCTCCAGATTCTCTGCTTTGTGCACAAACCTGTAACACAGTGTGTGAGAGTGTTTGGCTCTCTGAGCAACATAGGGCCCGTGGACCAGAAGTGGCCCTTCAGCTCTGCTTTAGAAACAATACTTAAACATGAATTCCAGACAAAGTTTTGAAATATCCTCAGATAAAAATCACAGATTGTGAAAAGTGGTTCATTACTTCTTAATTCAGGACCGGAACGCGGCTCTTCCTCCTCAGCTGTTCGGCGTTCGGCATGTTGTGATTCGCTCATTAATCAGCAGCGATCGCGGTCAACGGGGGAGGAGATCCCAGGAGATCCCAGGAGATCCGCAGAGAGCCGGGCCTCCACGCTTCTGGACCAGAACCAGGTCTGAGGAGCCACGCTGGGCTTCATGTCATCAATCATCTCCGCAGATCAGTCGTTGAAACAGGAGCAGGGATGTTGGTGAGGATGTGAAGGTCAGGCGGCGGCGGCGGCGGCGGCGGCGGCCCCTCATCAGCCAGTCTGATGTCAGTGCAGACAGAGATCCAGACAGAGGGACAGTTTGACCCCGGCGCTGAGTTCACGGCGTCCTGAGTCCGGGTCCGGCGCCGCGGTTTGCGCTCGGCGGGTCGGGGGGGCTGTCCGGGCGGGACGCCGGTGCACCGTGCAGCCCTGTGAGCCTGCTTTGTGTCTCTGTGTCCCCAGCCGGAGAGGAGTCCGTCCTTCAGTCCGTCTTTCAGTCCTTCCGCCAGCCTGCTGCCAAACTCCACTTCCTCCCCCGTCCATGCCCCCGCCGCCAGGCCGGCCGGCCGAATGGACGACGAGGCTGCCAAGCTGCCCGCGCACCTGCGTGAGTCTCTCACACACACACACACACACACACACACACACACACACACACACACACACACACACACACGTCTGGTCCAGCGGTCCAGATCCGGTCAGGTTCTGATTGTTTTTAAGGTTTTTTTGGGGGGGGGGTCAGACCTGCACGCTCTTACTGAACCAGGAAGTGATGGATCAGCTGGCAGGAGACAGAGAACAGAGGGACAGCGGGGACGGGGGGGACAGGGGGCGTCTTATACAACTGAAGCGTCTCGGAGACAGTGAGGATGAGACGGACGCCGTTGTCCCCGATCATCGAGTGTCCTCAGACTGTGGAACAGAGGCGTCCTTCGATGTGCCTGCAGTCCGTCCCGGTTGTGTGAGGTCCTGTGAGGAAGTTGCTCTGATTGGACGGCGAGTGACGGGCTCTCCTGGAGGGACAGGTGGAGGCCCGGTCTGGGACAGTCCGCCGTTCGTCCCCATTCGGACCGGGACAGCGGAGTTTGGAAAGCGGGCCGGAGGCTGCGAGTCTAGAAACAGTTTTCTGGAGGAAACGGTGAAGCAGCAGCGTGACGCTTGACTTCTGTCAGATTTCACTTCTGGGTTTTTTTTGTTTGTTTTTAAAGCAGCCGGAGCTCCCGGTTCAAACATTAACCTGCCGCCGCCGCGACCCGTCAATGTTTAACCGGCGCGTGTCTGCTCGCTGGAGGAAGTGTGAAGTTCAGGCCGCTGGGTCCGGATCCGCCGGGCAGGAAGCCCCCGCCGCCCGCTTCCTCTTTCGCATTGTTGAAGAAGAAAGAGAAAAAGGAAGAGCGGCGAGCGGGCCGGCGCGGAGCTTCCTGTCGGCCAAACCGCCGGTCAGCGGGAAGCGTTCGGTGCAGCGCCTTCCTCCTCCTCCTCCTCCTCCTCCTCCTCCTCCTCCTCCTCCTCCTCCTCTTTAAACACACGTGCTGGAAAACAAGCCGTCCATTAACCCCCCTCCACACACACACACACACACACACACACACACACACACACACACACACACACACACACACACACACACACACACATTTCCAGACACTCTGTCCTGAGCGGAGGGAAGGAAGGAAGGAAGAGAGAGGAGGTGGAGGAGGGGGAAAAAAAAAGAAGACAGAAAGAAAAAGAATGAGGGAGGAAATTGCAGTGTGGGCAGAAATCCGCCGTCTCCATTTCCTGGAGAGGAAGCGGATCAGATCGGGGAGAAGCTGCAGCCGGCCGCTCGCCACGCCGAAGAATGTGGCCGGGCGCCGTGTTTAACCCTTTCAGCCTGACGCCACACACCCCGAACTCACCCGATCACACCCTGATCTCACCCCGATCACACCCTGATCTCACCCTGCTGCACCGGCCTCTGGAGCCACATGTGGCTCTACAGCGGCTCTGTAGCGGCTCCACGAAGCTTCATACTAGCGACGCACCACAGTACTGCTGAAGGATCTGCCAGTCTTGGTTCAAACACTATTAAACTGAAATGAAAAGGTACAAGTAAAGTTTGAAAAAAAAAGCCTAAAACCACCAGAAATGGGGAAAAAGGAAGGTGGACCGGCTTAAAAATGGGAAATGTCGAGATTCCTAAAAGAAAAAAAAAATTAAACATGTTAGAAAAGAAAAATGCAAAACTGAGTCAAGCTACGCTTTCATTTTGCTCGCTACGCTTAAACAATGTGGACAAATGCCGCTACGCTGTATGAGGCTGCCGCTACGCGATACTTTTACAGAGCCGCTAGCAGGTGTTGTCCGCTAACGACCAGGGAAGCCCCGCCTCCGTGTGTGCGTGTCCCGCGCGGATTGTTCGTGGATCTGCGTCGTTTCCGTGTGTTTTACAGACGTTAAAGTCTTTTGAGGGTCTAAATGTCAGGAGTGTCCGGACGCAGAAGCTAGCCTGACGTTAGCTTAGCTGCTAACGACGCAGGGCATGCAGCAGTGTGGCCCTGCTAAGCTAACTGCTATAAAGGTCAGCGGTAACATGTGACTGAAGAGAATGAAAAGGCGTGAGTTGGTATTAGTGAGTAATTCAAAGGTAATTAAATGTGCTAAAAGGCCGAAGCTAGCAGTTCACCTGAGCTAGCAGCAGCTCCGAGCAGCCGCTAGAGAACATTTGTTTTATTACTTATGTACTGTTGCTCACATGCATGATATCCCAGGTAAAATACATATTGTCAAACAGTTATGCCTTACATTACACAGTTTTCCGGGGGGGGCGGCGCCACGATGGCCGCTAGGCTTTAATTTTTTCCTGGGGGAAACTCTGGAAAAGCTTCAAAAGAGGAACAAACTTTTTAAAATTAGGTAAGAAAATTGGTGAAATGTGTTAAAAAGTTCACTACTCTGAACCCTGACTTCATAAACGCGTCATAAGATCTGTTTGTTTGTGAAGCTTCCTGAGCTGCTTTCTCCTCGTTTCAAAGGTTAAATGTTCTTTGTGGCTCCAGAACTGCTGGACTTGGCTGAAAGTCACTGAAACGGTTCTGTTGGTTCTAAAGGCTGCAGAACGCTGCTCTGGAGAACCAAACACTTCCTGCTCCGGAGAACCAAACACTTCCTGCTCTGGAGAACCAAACACTTCCTGCTCTGGAGAACCAAACACTTCCTGCTCCGGAGAACCAAACACTTCCTGCTCTGGAGAACCAAACACTTCCTGCTTTCACTTTGTTAAACAGTCCGTCCTCACGGCCAGCCCGTGTCTCACTGCAGCGCCACCTGGGCGAAACAGAGTCACGACCCCCAGGGAAGGTCAGCGGGTCAGCTGACCCTGCTGACACACACACTCACACACACACACACACACACACACACACACACACACACACACACACACAAGAGACAGAAGAACAGCGAGAGCAGAAATATCTTCTAGTCCCATTTAAAAAAAACATCCATGTCCATGGAAACAGGACTGGCTGGTTTCTCTCTCTCTGTGTGTGTGTGTGTGTGTGTGTGTGTGTGTGTGTGTGTGTGTGTGTGTGTGTGTGTGTGTGTGTGTGTGTGTGTGTGTGTGTGTGTGTGTGTGTGTGTGTGCTCACAGCTGGGTTTGTGCTGTGCGTACTTGTACAAGTGGGCGGATGAGTGTGAGTGAATCTTGTGTCTTTGTGCAAGACTCACCAGAGGTAGAGTGAGTGTGTGTGTGTGTGTGTGTGTGTGTGTGTGTGTGTGTGTGTGTGTGTGTGTGTGTGTGTGTTACTGTAGATGACAGCAGCTCCCTCCACAGGCTCCCTTCAGTCCCTCTTTGTGGTATATTACCCATTTTAATGTGTGTTTGGTGTGTGTGTGCGTGTCAGTACGTGTGTGTGTGTATGTGTGTGTGTGTGTGTTTGGTCTTTCTGAGGGGAAATTTCCTGCCCCTGGAAGCAGCTCTTGTCCTCAGGAATTTCCTGAGTGGGCAGACGGCGCTTCCTGAATAAATGTTGTTGTTGTTGGTGTGTGTGTGTGTGTGTGTGTGTGTGTGTGTGTGTGTGTGTGTGTGTGTGTGTGTGTGTGTGTGTGCCTGCCTGCCTGTGTGTGTTTTAACTTGCTCTCTTCTCTCCTCTGAAAAGGAAACAGTTTTCACATGCCAGCCCCCCTCTCTTCCTGTCCGCGACACGCTCCACATGGCCTCGCTTTTTTTTTTCCGGGGGGAGGAGGCGGGGGTGGGGTTGGGGGGGGATGGGGGGGGGGGGGGGTGAAGGGGGCGGGGGGGGAGTAGTGCTGGGTCTCTGCACTGCAAACATTGGTGGGTTCTCGCTCGTCTCAGATTAAGACTCGTCATAGAAATGTGGACCAAACTGATCCCGCCTCTTTTTCTGGGTCTATCTTTAGAAAAACAGTTAAAACGGTCAAAACGTTAAAGACGCCGTTTTGACCGGCGGTTCGTGTCCCTGGTGAACAGGGACAAGGAGCCCGTCTTAGCTGGCTCGTCCATTATCTGTACATCACTGATAAACACTTATCAGCACAGCGCTGTGTCAATATTCAGGGAACGATCCAGCAGGCGGAGCTTTCGCAACGGCGGCGGCGAGTCGGCCGCTGTCCTCGCCGTCGGTCTCTGTCCTCGCCGTCGGTCTCTGTCCTCGCCGTCGGTCTCTGTCCTCGCCGAGTTTAACAAAAGGACAAAAGGAAAAATAATCCGTTTGAATAATGATTCTGCTAAAAGCACCGGTGGCGGAATCCACCGGAACAGTCAAACACAAGTTTTGTTTACAGGATTTATTAGCAAGTTGAAGCCTGACAATGAAATGAGCTCCTCTTATTGATCTGGTTTGATATGATTGAATGATGCATTACAGGAGGATTGTATTCAGCTGTGTGTTAAATGAAATCTTTATATTCACATTTATATCAATACAGGAGAATATTTCTGCTCATAAATCGACGCTCGCATTAAAATACCCCGATGTTTGGTTGACAGACGTTGAAAGTTGAACTTTTCAGTCATTTTGCTTTTATCCATCGATTGACTGGCTTCATTTTTAGTCCATCTTTAAGAATCCCCAGAGTTCCACTGCGCTGCGTGTCCCACACTGCCCCCCTCTGCGACGGGCGGTACTGCATTTACAGCATTTAGCCCGAACAGACGAGCAGAGCTTCAGCTGGACGAAAAAAATCAGCAACGCAAAGTTGAAAAGTTCAGAACTGGGATTTCATGAGCTTCGGGTTTGTGCGTCAGAGATCCTCCTCAGGAGAATCATTCAAGTTTCCAACATTATGAAATATCAAGACGTCAGTGAGAAGCTTTTGTCCCGCAGAGCCTTCTGGTGCGTCGCGCTCTTAAATATTTGACAAATAATTACAGACTGTCGGTTGCTGAGATGCTCTCATGAATCATGTGATCGCCTCTGCTGCCTTAAGGGACTAAAAATAAAGACTTCCTGTTCTCCACTGGGAGAAAGGCGGCGTGCTGCGACAGTTCGTGGGGTTTCTGTACAGGCGGGGGCCTTTTTCATTCAGCGTCTTTGAAGTTGAAGCATTTACAAAAAGGGGAAAGAAAAAGGAAAGGTAGAGGAGGAGGAAGAAAAGAAGTCTGGCTGCGGAACAAAAGGCAGAGCGGCGGTTGATTCAGGAACCGAGCGACAAGCGCCGGCTTGCTCCGGCCAATCAGGAGCCGGCCGGGCGCCACTGACGCTCCGGTTCCTGTTTGTTGTGACTGGACGGCGTCCAGGCTCGCCGGACGGGGACGTGCACGTGCACGTGCACGCCGGAGGAGGAAGTCAGAGGATAATTTATGATCGGGGGGGTTTGGGGGGGCTGCAGCGTTCGCCGGTCTGAAAAGTAAAAGTGTGAAGGTGGAGGATCTGTGGAAATAACCACACGTCCCTGAGTCCGGGGTCAGGAGGTCACCGCTCCTCCTCCTCCTCCTCCTCCTCCTCCTCCTCCTTCTCTGTCGAGATAGCAAAACCAATATCCGCCTACTTCTGCTCGGAGAGAAAAGCAAACATTTGCTGCGGAGCGAAGTGACTCAGGAGCGCCGGCGTTCCGAGTCCCGGCTCGACCGCTGCTCCCTGTCCTCGCTCCGCTGGTGTTTGCAGTTCTTTGAGTCGGACCTGGTCTCCGGTCCTGCTCCCTGGACAGGTTTCTTCTGGTCTTTGCGGTTCTTTGGGTGGACCTGGTCTCCGGTCCTGCTCCCTGTCCTCGTTCCTCTGGTCTTTGCAGTTCTTTGGGTGGACCTGGTCTGGGGTCCTGCTCCCTGGAGACGTTTCCTCTGGTCTTTGCGGTTCTGTGGGTGGACCTGGTCTGGGGTCCTGCTCCCTGGAGACGTTTCCTCTGGTCTTTGCGGTTCTGTGGGTGGACCTGGTCTGGGGTCCTGCTCCCTGGAGACGTTTCCTCTGGTCTTTGCGGTTCTGTGGGTGGACCTGGTCTCCGGTCCTGCTCCCTGGACAGGTTTCTTCTGGTCTTTCTGGTTCTTTAGGTGGACTGGTCTGGGGTCCTGCTCCCTGTCCTCGTTCCTCTGGTCTTTGTGGTTCTTTGGGTGGACCTGGTCTGGGGTCCTGCTCCCTGTCCTCGTTCCTCTGGTCTTTGCGGTTCTGTGGGTGGACCTGGTCTGGGGTCCTGCTCCCTGTCCTCGTTCCTCTGGTCTTTGCAGTTCTTTGGGTGGACCTGGTCTGGGGTCCTGCTCCCTGGAGACGTTTCCTCTGGTCTTTGCGGTTCTGTGGGTGGACCTGGTCTGGGGTCCTGCTCCCTGGAGACGTTTCCTCTGGTCTTTGCGGTTCTGTGGGTGGACCTGGTCTGGGGTCCTGCTCCCTGGAGACGTTTCCTCTGGTCTTTGCGGTTCTGTGGGTGGACCTGGTCTGGGGTCCTGCTCCCTGGAGACGTTTCCTCGGGCTAAACGCAGAACGCTGATATTCTGGACTTTTCGGTGTGAAGACCTGAACCTGGTGGGACTCTCAGATCCTCCTGTGACTCAGAATCCAGTTTCACAGATAAAAGGAAGGGAGGCAGAGCGTTCTCCATGTTAACGCCGCGCCGTAACCGCCGCGTGCACGCACACGTGCACGGACACGTCTTCCGGTTTGTCCTGAATATAATGGGAAGTGTTTCCCCGCTGGATGTTGTCGTAACGGTGTTTTCTGAGCCTCTCGGTGGGTTTTCTGTGATAAACCTGATCTGAGATGAAGGCCGTGGTGAGGAATGAGCGGCGCGGGCCGCTCGGCGATTGGCGTGCGGCGCCGGGAGTGTGTCGGTGGACGGGACCTTTCAGCAAGGCAGCAGGACGGAGCTCATGAACCCGTCTGACTGAGAGGGAAGCTGAGGGCTTCTGTACCGCAACGGCGAAACCAGATACCAGTGATCTCATCCTCCTCTTCCTCCATTCATCCCCGCCGCTTAGGAGTTGCCTTGGCAACGTGCGCGCTGTGTATGTGTGTGTGTGTGTGAGTGTGAGCGTGTGCTTGTGTGTGTGTGCTAGCCAGCATTAGCGGGGGCCTGAGAAACCACAGAGTGAAAATTATGTGTCATCAGAGAGGATTAGGAGCCCACGGTTTAGTCGAGGGTTTGAGATCCTGCTACTGTCATGCTTCAGGGTTTTATTCAATGCAAAGACACACACACACACACACACACACACACACACACACACACACACACACACACACACACACACACGCAGAACCTGAGACGCATTCAGAGAAAGCCGGATGATGGCGAGGAAGACAGAGGGTTAGAAAGCTGCTGGTTCGAACCCTGAAGAGGGAAAGTGCAGCGTGAGGCACGGCGCTCCACGTCCCTTCCTGTTTCCCCTCCTCTCCTCTTTCTTTACTCCTCTCGTTCTTCTACTTTTACTTCCTCCGCCTTCATTTTCTTCTCCTGAGCGCCATCCGCCGCCGCCGCCCCCGGCGCTGCTCTCTAACCTCACTGCGGAAGTTTCCTGCGCTGAAACGGAGCCGCGCTGGATTGCTTCCTGCCAGAGTGCGTTGTGGGACACATTTGTTTGCCCCCCCCCCTCCTCCTCCCCCTCCTCCTCCTCCTCCTCCTCCTCCTCCTCCTCCTCCTCCTCCTCCTCTTCCTCCTCTGGGTGCTGTGCAGGTGGCCGGGCCGGCGGACCGGATCTCGGAGGGGTTTTGGCAGCGCAGCGCCTCTCCATGCCGGAGCCGTGACCTCGTGACCCGACCCGGGCCCGGCATGGCTCTGCTGGACGGCGGTGCCGCTGCTGCACGCCGTGCACGCTGCTGCACGCCGTGCACGCCGAGGCTTCAGAGTCTCCTCACACGTCCTGAGAATGAAGTCCGTATTTATTTGTCTGCTGCTGGAACACCTCGGAGGGAGACGATAAAGCGTCATTTCCTGGCTGAGGCCCAGAAACCCGGGCAGGACATATGAAAAACCACCTCTTCTTATCTGAACAAGTTCCTGTGGCGGTGGATCACCTGCTTCCCGCCGGCCGGCTCGCCGGGGGTCCGGCGCTGGACGGGCCGCTCGCCGCCGCTCCAGATAAGCTTATCGCTGGACGTCCTGCCATCGGAGAGCCAGAAGGGACGGAGTGGGGAGACCACCGTCCAGGCCGGGTTTCAGTTTGTATTGATCGCACTCGGTGAAACTTCCTTTGTTTGACGGACGGGGGGGTTTCGGGGGGGGGGGGGGGGGGGGGGGGGGGGGGGGCACAGGGTTCCTATTACTGGTGTGACAGTGACTTTGGCGGCCGGAGATAACAGCTGTCCGACTCCCGGAGGAAGTGTTTGAGGCCGTCCGATAAGTGAGACGTATGAAATGAGTCGCCGGGCGTCGCCGGCGCTCGGATCGCAGCCACACACACACACACACACACACACACACACACACACACACACACACACACACACACACTGTCACAGTGAGTGTGTGTGTATCTGTGTGTCAAAAAGAAGAAGAAGACGGGAAAAAAAGAGGGAGTTGAGCCTGAGTCACGGTGTAAATCATCCGGTTACAATAAGAGCAGAAACTGGTGCAGGATCCGTGTGGACCAGATAAGAACCGGACCAGACGAAGCAGGTGGATCTGCTGAAGTCCCTCAGTGAACGCTGAGCAAAGAGACTCAGGAAAACTACTGCTGGTGTGAGAACATTAGATTTATAGGAATCATTTCTAAAGAAAAGACGTTTTGATCAGATCCTTTTTTAGGGTTAGAGTTCAGGGTTCAGGGTTACGGTTCAGGGTTACGGTTCAGGGTTAGGGTTCAGGGTAATCCTTAGAACTTCAAAGGAGCGTTAAATTGAATTCTACTGTCTGTTTCAGAACGTTTTGGATCCTCAGAGCCTGATTTGCTGAGAAACTGTTGGCCCAGTGTGAACAGAGTGTGTCGATACGCAGATGATTCCACGTTCTCCGGTCACGATCGCAGCCTAGAGAGCAGAGGAACTCAGACATCCAGCTGTCTGCAGCTGTAAAGAGAAAAATACTTTAGTTACTCTGACTCTGGCAGTGTTGAAGAAAGTGTGAAAGTCTCAGGAGTTTCTTCAAGTCTTTTTAAAGGAAGCGGTTGGGTGCGAACAGCTCCGTCCAGAAGACGGAATATGAGGACATTCCTCCAGTTCGGTCCTCAGATGAAGGATAAACTCGCTCTGCACGTTGGAAGCTGTGATTTTCTGTCTGTGAATATTTGTTGGTGACCAGTGCAGATGTTTTACACTCCTGTTCCCACACCAGTGAAGGGAGGAGGAGGAGGAGGAGGAGAGGAGAGATAGCGTCCCTCCTGTTTCCTCTCGTCCTCGTCTTTTCAGACACAAACTAATAAGCAGCGAGTTGTGACTCCTGTCTGGATTCACAGAGATCAGATCAAATAAACTCAGCCTGACTTTACCTTCATTTCTCTCTCTACCTTCTTCTTCTCGGTGATTCATCCTGTTCTTTCTTTCCTCTAATCTTTTATTCTAACCTCCTCTCCCTCGTCTCCTCCTCCATCTTTTTTTTCCCTTCTTTATCTCTGCTGCCGTTCCCGTAATCACTCCCTCCTTTTGGCTTTTATCTCCACTTCCTCAATATCCTTTTTACTGCCTCTGCCTCCTTCCTCCCCCCTCCCCCCCTCGCTCTGCGTCTCCTTCCCCCTCCTCTCCTTCCTGCCTTCCCTTCTTTCTTCCTTCCTCACCGCCCCCGTCCTTCTGCTGCTTCTTCACTTCTTTTTTTTCTTTCCTCCCCCTCCACCCCCTCCTTATCCCCCCCCCCTACAGGTTTGCAGCCGGTCTTCTGGAGCAGGGAGGACGTTGCTCAGTGGCTGCGGTGGGCAGAGAAGGAATTCGCCCTGCGACCCATCACCAGCGGCTCCTTCCAGATGAACGGCAAGGCGCTGCTGCTGCTCACCAAGGAGGACTTCCGCTACCGATCGCCTCACTCCGGTACTGCCCCCCCCCCCCCCCCCCCCCCCCCCCCCCCCCGGGTTCACGGGTGCAAATCCTCGGAAAGCTGGAGGCATCCTTCAGATGTTTCACAGATGAGTCACTTCGATTGATCTCATCGGATATTTCGGAAAACTGGAGCCGGCGCTCGTTTTAGCGGGGAACGAAGTGAAGAGGGAAAAAACCCGAGGAGGAAACGTCCCCGACCTCCTTCGGTCCCCCAGAATTCAGCGCCGCGAAGCAAGGCAGCGGCAGGGAGGAAGTAGCAGACCGTTGATCAGGAAGTAGAACAAAAAACAGCCTCGACCGTCGCCACGGCGACGCCGGAGGCTCAGAAATACAACGAGAGAGGAGGGACGATTCCACATGTAGACTCCAACAGAACGCCAAGCAGGCCGCCGAGGGTTCGATTCCCGTCCCGGCCCTGTCTGCCTGTGAAGGGCTTCCGGTGACTGGACGGAGCGCTGGTGTGTGAACGTGTGTGTGAACGGATGAATGTGATGTATCAGTGTGAAGTGAAGATGAACTGATTAAAGGAAGAGATTTAATCCCTCCTCTCCCGTGGTCGCAGCACTGACTGGGTTTTCCGCCGGCTGGATTGATCACGTCAGACGTGGCGTTTAGGGAACCGAGCAGCTTGACCGCTTGTGATCTGTTTCCTCCTCGACGACGTGCGCCTTTCCCATCAGCCCCTGCCGCCTGCCTTCGTGTCCTTTCCGAGAGTTGAAGCGAGGAGCCGGGAACGGCGCCCCTCCGCCCGGCGCCGCCGCCCGTTCAGACCCGAGCGTGTTTTGACGAGAGGAGGATCCTCAGGAATCGACTCAGAGAACCGCAGAGACGCGTCTCCGGATTCGTTTCTCTTCAAAAGCAGAATCAAAACAGAAGTGGCGAGGCGGGAATTTTCCCCTTTAGTGCAACGCCACGCCGCAAGGCTGAGAAAGTGAGAAGCGAAAGGGGCGTGTGTGTGTGTGTGTGTGTGTGTGTGTGTGTGTGTGTGTGTGTGTGTGTGTGTGTGCGTTCTTGTATTTCTATCCTTGTCGGGGCCAAATGTCCCCACAAGGATAGCAAAACGTGGAACGACGTGCCTTGTGGGGACCTTTTTCCGGTCCTAAGTAGGAGAAACAGTGTTTTCTTGACCATGTTGTTGTTACTGAAAAAAGTAAAAGTGCAAAAACATTTCTTTAGGGTTAGGCTTTGTTGTGGTGTGGGTTAGGGTTAGGGTAAGGGTCAGGGTTAGGGGCTAGACATGAATGGGAGTCAATGGACGGTCCCCACAAGGATAGAAATACAAGACTGAGCGTGTGTGTGTGTGTGTGAGAGCTGTCCCTGGCTTCCTTTATGAGAATCATTTCCTTGTTATGCTGAGTGTTCAGTCGAGCCTCTGAGATAAGGCGAGGCGGCGGCGGCGGCGGCGGCAGCGGCCGGAGCAGCTGTGAATGGTTGGCTCCGCTTCCTGCCGCCTGTCAACACGACGCTCCAGCCACTCACAGCCGCGGCTCGCTAACCGCTAACGGCTGGGATCTGGGTCCACAGGTTAGCTGAGAGACTCGTCCACTGATCCAGAGTCCCTTTAGGTACAGAGAGAGACATTCTGTCCTCATTACGGCTCAGACGACTCCGACCCCGAGACTGAGAAGCGATCAGGCTGAACCGAAACCCACCGAACTCCTGAAACTGTCAGCGGGAGGTTTGTTGATCCAGTCATGTTGAAGTCAGTGAAAGGATTCAGCATCCAGAGGGAATCGAACACAGAGCCGCTGCCTCCTGCCTAAAGCGTGACCGTTGACATGACCTCTGACCTCTGACCTCTGCCCCCGCCCAGGCGACGTCCTGTACGAGCTGCTGCAGCACATCCTGAAGCAGAGGAAGCCGCACGTCTTGTACCCGGCGGCCTACTTCCCCGGGAGCTCCTTCCACTCGCTGGCCGACGGCGCCGCGCAGCACCTCAAGCTGGAAGGTCAGTCGCTCCGAACGCCGCCGAGGAACAGGGAGCAGGGAGGGAGCACACTCCTCTCACTCCGTCATTTCTGTCTTCTCCATTGTAAAAGACACGTTAGTGAAAACACTGATCCAGAGTCTGGACGTCTGGACGTTTGGACGTTTGGACGTCTGGACGTTTGGGGACTCTGGACTCGGCTCGTCTCTCGCTTCCCACAAACACAGATGTGTTTACTCGCCCCGTCTTGTTTGCTGTAATCAAGGAAGCGTGGAGGGCGGCGGGGGCCGAACGCCCGACGCCGTTTTCTGGCTCTGGTCCCGGGGAGCGTGACGCGGCGCCGCCTCTTTCACACGGCGGCGGTAAAACCGGCTCCACCGGGAAAACCTTCAGACAATGCGCTGCTTATTTGCAGCGGCTTCCTCGTTTAGACATGATCTGAAATCAGCCTGGTTCCAGAGAGCGGGTCCAGAAAGGGGCAGGATGAGACTGCCCCCTGGTGGCGCTCCGTCCAGACAGAACCGCCAGCTGAGAGCCAGCGGCGGCTCGGGAACACAACCACACAACAGCCGAACAGTTGTGTGTTGGAGCTTCCTGCCTGGCTGCTTCAGTACCTGCAGCAGGAACCCGGCGGTGTTTTCCCGCCGCCCGTCACGTGTTTGAGGCTGAGAGCTTTGAATTCCAGCCAGGGTTGCCAGATCGGACAGTTTCCAGCGCAGACCCGCCCAGCCCGCCTCCGTCGCTGCAGAAACTCGAGTTGAAGTTGATATTGTGATAAAGTGGGATTCTAAACGGCGTTTTGTCCATCTGTCGCAGACACGGTACGGCGGGCGGCCCGCGGTACGGAGCCCCTCCCCCAGCACCCGCCCACCATCGAGCTGCGGCACCGCTCCCGCTCGCCCCACCAGCCCGCCCCCCGCCGCTCCCCGCCCGAGCCGGGCCACGCCCGCCCCGCCCCCGACGACCCGCAGCTGGCCTTCTCCCAGCTGCCCGACAGCAACCACCACCTGCCGGAGGAGCTGTACCCGCTGTCCGTGTCGCCGGCCGCCGCCGCCGCCAACGGCCGCTGCGCCACGCCCAGGGAGGCCCCGTGCCCCGGCAGCCCCGGGGGCCCCGAGGCCGGCCCCCCCCGCGTCATCCAGCTCATGCCCAGCGCCATCATGAACCCTCTCCTCCTGAGCCCCATCAGGACCGGCGCCGCCGCCGCCATGGACTTCCGGCACGGCCGCGGCGGCGGCGGCGCCCTGTCTCAGGTGGAGAACGGGCGCGACGGGAAGGTCCACGTCCACCAGCAGCACGGCCTGCTGCAGCAGCAGGAGGAGGCGCTCTACCGCAACCACGTCATCATGCCCGTGTCGCCGCCCGACGAGCAGCAGATGCCGATCGGACGCATCGCAGGTGAGCGCCGGGCCGCCGGGGGACGCAGGGGGACGGGGTCACGGGGTCACGGTCTCACCTGGGCTGGTCTCTCAGACTGCAGGCTCCTCTGGGACTACGTCTACCAGCTCCTCTCAGACAGCAGGTACGAGAACTACATCCGCTGGGAGGATCCGGACAGCAAGGTCTTCCGCATCATGGACCCCAACGGCCTGGCCAGGCTGTGGGGCAACCACAAGGTGAGCCCCCCCCCCCCCCCCCCCCCCCCCTGGATCCGCCAGGACCTGATCCACTGGATCCACATCAGCACTGATCCACTGGATCCACATGCCGAGCAGCCTTCTCTAGTATCTGCTGCCCCCCGGTGGCCAAAAGCCAAGCTGCTGCTGATGCAGTGGAGTTCTGTTCAGGAAGATAAAACTTCACATGTAGTTTCATCAGAAACTTCCTGAGGGACAAATTCTGACCAATCAGATCCGCCGGACGTCAAGAATGACCGTTGATCTGCTTTGATTCGGTCTGCCAGCTCCAGATGTCTGTCAGCTGGAATAAACTCCAGACAGACGGCGCCTAAAACCACCGTGGAGGTGAAACTTCACTCTCAGAATGTTGATCTTGAGAAAGATTCATTGAGATTAATCTGCTGAACGTCTCGTTTGAATCGCTTCCTTCAGCAGAGCAGACGTCAGGCGTGAAAATCAAGACGAAAGCGATGATAAATGGAAGAGTGAGGTGCTGATGGTGACAGGAAGTGACTGACGGGCGCTGTGCTCCGTCTGCCTCTACAGAACAGAACCAACATGACGTACGAGAAGATGTCCCGGGCGCTCAGACACTACTACAAGCTGAACATCATCAGGAAGGAGCCGGGACAGAGGCTGCTGTTCAGGTACGCCGCCGCCGCCGCCGCCGCCGCCGCCGCCGCCTCACACCCCGGCGAGGCGGGAGCCGCTCGCTCATCGTCTCCTCGCCGCAGGTTCATGAAGACCCCGGACGAGATCATGAACGGACAGACGGACCGGCTGGAGCGGCTGGAGGCCGACGACGCCGACGAACAGATCTACATCAAGGAGGAGTGCTGAGGCCGCCGCCGCCGCCGCCGCCGCCGCCGCCGGTGCCTTCCAGGAGCAGCTGCAGAGAAGACAGAACCTCCACCTCCGGCTGCTCCGGCTCAGCCCGCCCCTCCTCACGTTGCCTTAGAAGAAAAACCAATAAAAAAAAGAGCCTCGCCTCTGGTTCCTCCAGCGGACTCGAGGCCGAACAGACTTTTCTTTGATTCTGAGCTGCAGAAAAAAAATCTAGAAAAAAAGCCGATCGCTCTGCTTCAGTCACTTTCTGACTCTGATCTGGTCTCTTCACCGGCATTATACCCTGGAGGCTTTCTGTTGTTTGTAAATTGGGCGTGTGTGTGTGTGTGTGTGTGTGTGTGTGTGTGTGTGTGTGTGTGTGCGTGTGCGTGTGCGTGTGACAGGAGTGTTTTCACTTGTGGAATAAAACGTTTTGGATCAAACCGGTGTCCGTCCCGTGTCCGTCCCGTGACCACACGGCTGTGAGAACATGGACGCTCCGCACGAGACGCGCTTCGCTGTCCGCATGGGGGCAGTAGTGTACAGCGCTGCAGGGTGGAGGGGGCTTCTGGTGGGTTTTTTTGGTGCTGGATTCGTGTCAGTTGACTGAACACACACCTCCGCGACCGCGCGCCTTCATCAGAGGAGGATGATGGGAAGCAGCTGATGTCTTGATCGTGGGGGATGATTGGCACTGAGCGCTACTGATGACCGTTCCCTGCGCTGATTGGCTGTGATGCATCCATACGTGGTTATTTCACCACGTGAGTCTGCTGCACAGCTCCAGTTTTGCCGCGCAGCAGCGGAGGTTTGTCTTCTCGTCACTTTGGGGACATCAGTGAATGTCACTGTCTTTTCAGAGGTTTAGATGAAGAGGAAAACTCGTGAACGATAATTGGGATCGCGCCTAAACGGGCCACAGGTCGACGGCAGTAATCGGATTACTGAGGCGCCGCAGCCAGCAGAGGCGGCGGCGGCGCGCCGTGCGCTCCGGAGTCTCCATAAAAGTTGGTGCGCGCAGAGCGCAGCTGTCAGACCGGGCGGGGACGCGGCGGAGCGCGGACCTGCGGGATGGAGTGATCCGCCGGGGTCCGCGGCACTTCACCACAGCCTCCGGGTTCACCTCGAGCGCGAGATCCGCTCCGCTGGCAGACGGGCGCGCGCCCGGCTCGGCTGCTTGTGGACTATCGGAATAAGAGAGTCTGGAGGTTTGGATGTAGGAGGCTGTCGGCTCTGCTTCTGGATGACATCCGTGCGCATCGTGCGTGATATTCCAGTTTGATTTCATCCAGGAGAGTGGAGTTTTTTTTTTATTTATTTATTTATTTTTTTAAATTCCCTGCCCTGATTTTGCAGCCAGTCCAAATGTCTCCGCAGCGCAGACTCTCTGGATTGTAGCAGCCGCTCCGCCGATGGTTCAGACTGGGCGTTAAGGTGCGGGACGGGAGGGGACGATTCCAGGTAAGAGTCACTCAGGACATTCTGCCCTCTTTAATGAAATAAAACACGGGGAGCGGCCGCGATCAGCGGGGGCAGAAACACCGGAGCCCATCAGCGCCGCGAGTCGCTCCTTCAACACATAATTCTGACTTCTTCCCGCACAGAAACCCTGATCTGCACCGCTGGCTCATATTTAACCACGGCGCCTCATATCTGCTTTTCATTAATTAGTTTTTCTTTTCCTTTTCTTTCATGATTCCATGCGTAAATCCCTGCGCGTAAAAGCTCTAATAATGGAGTTAAACCAGGGGTTCGTGTCTGTTACAGAGCTCTGCAACTTTGTTCAGTGGATTAATCACACACACGAGATCAGTAGAGAAGAACAGAGTCTTCATTTATGTATTTGGAGTGATGACAGGAGGGAATTTGGAAGGAATCTGATGAGCGCTCACCTGAAGCGAGCCAGAGAAGCGCATTAAAACAGAGAAGGGATTCATCATGCTGAGTTAGGAGATCTTTGAGGAAAACGTGGAACTGAGGTTGTGCTTGTTGGCCGTGAAGCCAAAACTCCTGCAAGCAGCTCAGCTGTAATTAGAATCCCGATCATTAATATTTCCATCAATATTTAATTTACACATTACATCCAGGAGCTGTCGGAGCCCCGGAGAGATTCCTGTGACATTTTTATTAAAACCCGAGCAGCCTGGAAGCTGCTGGGCTTCACACACACACACACACACACACACACACACACACACACACACACACACACACACACACACACACACACACACACACACACACACACACACGCACACACACACACACACACACGCAGAGTTTAGAAGAGATGCTCTAAAGCTGGAAGTCACATGTGTGAAGAAATAGTTTGTCAAATGTTGAGTTGAAATGGACAAAAAATGAACATTTCTACAGAAAAGTTCAGACAGACTGGCCTTTCCTGCTCGCTGGGCAGGTTTACTGTTTGACAGATGAAGAGAAAGTTAAAGCTAAAAAGTTAAAGACAAAAAATGGCAAAAGAAAATGTTTAAAACAAGATATAAGCTGCCAACTGCTTAAAAACCAGAATATAAAAACTCTTTTTATCTGGTGCAAACTGATGAAAGTGGCCGTGTTTAAAGGATAAAACAGCAGGAAATGCTAAAATGACCAAAAAAAAATAAAAAAACTGTTAAAACACCTTAAATTGCTCGAAACTGTTTGAAAAAAATGCATAAATTAATTACAAAAAATAGCTGAAACTAGCAAAATGTGGCTTAACAGATAATAACTTTTTTGAAATATCAATTATCGTTTTTAGATTTCGTGAACTTAACATCAGCTGCTGATTAGTAAATATATAAAAACTTCATGTTCAAGTTTATTTTCAGTCTTAATTTAATATGAATGGATGAAGAGGTTTGGAGATTCACTTCATTTGGTGAAAAATATGCAAAAAAAAAAAACTAACTTTCAGCATAAAGCATGTCGTACATGACAGTAGAATAATTATGTAATTTATTTTTAATCATACTGAGAGGAAATAGTTCATCTTATGGAGTCAAGCGGTTCCTGAATGACAAGAACATAAAGGTGTTAGAATTTAATTTTTATTCCTCGAGTAGTTTCTGAAGAGTAGATTCCAGTGAAGAATATATGTCACACATGATTTTTAATCTATAATTATAATTGTATAATTCGAATTAGACATTATATAATTATTATTCTAATTCTCTCTGCTGCTGCTGGACGACCTGACAGCTCCGTCCGGCGCCGGCGGTCCGGACGCCGTCCCCGCTCGGTTTTGACCTCCCTGCTGCTGTGGAGCCGTGCGGCCTTAAAGGGATACTTCAACATTTTGGCAAATTGGCCCATTTAGCGCAACTCCTCAGTCATTAGAGCAGCAGACTGACTGTTTTTGTGAGGCGAGCTGTTGTTTATCCAGAGGCGAGTCGGGGAAGGTTTTCGGGACGGACACAATGGAAGTGGACGGTATTTTTGTTCCCCCTCGTCAAACTCATCAAATACACAATCCAACAACCCCAAAACACTTTGGTGGACACGTTATAATCCACACATTCACTACGCTGTGGAACACCAACAAATAATACTGTAGCGTTACGACACTGAAGCAAATACTGGGAACTACTTTTTCTGTTGAAATCACTACGCCCAGACGCCATGTTTAGTAAGTAGTTCCGTCTCAGCAGTCTTCGCATAAACAACTCAGTCTGGTCATTTAGCATTAATATTTCACAGTGTAGTTGAGTGGAGTAGAGTAGTTGTCATTGTCGTTGTTGTTGTCATTGTTGTTGTTTTTGTTGTTGTTTTTGTTGTTGTTGTTGTTGTTGTTGTCTCTCCTCACACATGTGCAGAAAAACAGTTTACTGCACATCAATCAAACTTTATTTGTTAGGCACGTGCACAGTGACGGCCTTTCTAAAAAAAAATGTGCATTTCAACTTGTTTCCATGGAAACGCAGTGGGAGTGATTTTGGAAAGTTTCACCTTTTCAAATAACGGCGTCTGCGGCGAGTCGGAGCGCCGTTGTCGTGGAAACGGAGCCAAAAAATGCAACGGAAGCGTGTCGACGTGTAAACAGAGCTCTAAAGTTGTTAAAGTACTACAAAGATTTTAGAGGAAAAAAAAATCCAGAAAAATGAGAACTTTGCGATGCAGTGTGCCGGAAGCCCCGCCTCCTCCTGCAGAGCCGCCGGCGTCCGATTGGCCGCCACTGCCCGGCGGGTTGACGTGAGCAGGAAGTGAAGGAATCTCTCCTCTCTTCTCTCTCTGCCTCATTTGAAGTCAAATAAAAACCAGCAGCCGCTGAATAAACAGGAGAGAGATTCCTGTTCTCCGCTCTGACCCGCGCCTCCTGCGTTCTCTCCTCACCTGCTGACAGCCTTTTGGCGAAGCTTCGTCTCCGCCGGCTTCGTATTTGATGCTTGAGTCGTTTCCTCCGCCGTGACTCACGTTCTGACACACACACACACACACACACACACACACACACACACACACACACACACACACACACCCCGAGTCGACAGTGTTGGTAAACAACCGTCTTGAAGAACAGACGTTCAGGAAGCCGTGTCGGCGTTGGGACTGGGTCGGTGGTTTTTGGCGGGAAAAGGCGTCCAGTGAGGAAACAGCGCCGGACGCAGACGGAGAGAAAGTGTCCAGATACCGAGTCCTGCTGTGTCTCTCGCCCTGTGTTTTGGACGGCGTCCCGTCCCTTCGTCCTGGCGGCGTGGCGGCGTGCGGACGGCGTGCGCCGAAGCCCGTCCGGGTTCGGTGTCCTGTTCAGAACCTCAGCGCTCTGGAAGCCACAGCGGAGGAGTCCACAGCTCCTGACTGCGGGTTCAGGTCGCGGCCAAGGTCAAAGTCTTCCCCGCCGCCGCCGTTCTGTCCCGCCACCGTTCTGTCCCGCCGCCGCCGTTCTGTCCCGCCGCCGCCGTTCTGTCCCGCCGCCGCTGCCTCTTCTAATCCCGGCGTGTTTTCATGTCAGGCTTTCAGAGCAGATCTCTCACCCGACAACATCAGTGAAATTTTACAGCAGGAATGAAGAAAGCCGAAGTGGAGGATTTGCTTCTAAACAGCAATTTAATAAAAGCTCACATTTAAAATCCGCCTCAGTCGGAGGTTTATTTATTTCCCTAAATGTTTCTCCACAAAGTGACGGAGCCGAAGTCATAATTCTGGCGGCCGACATGTAAACCTGGAGACACGTTCTGTTTCCTCTCATCGCTTCAGGAGCAGCTTTTTCCTCGTTGGAACCTTTTCAAAAAGTTCCAGCTTCAGAGCCGTTGGAGGCTAACGGCTAGCAGCTAGCTAGCAGCTAGCTAGCAGCGAGCTAGCAGCGAGCTAGCAGCGAGCTAGCAGCGAGCTAGCAGCGAGCTAGCACCGAGCTAGCAGGCAGAACGGCTGTTTCAGCCGCAGAGCTGATCTTTTATTGTGATTTTTGAACCGGCCTGTTTTTACTTCGTCCTCTTTCCTCCGGAGAGTTCAGTGAAACGCCGCCGCCGCCGCCTGTTTAGAGGAAAACATCGGAGAAAACTCGTTTGATGCTGAAAAGAGGAGCTTCTGCAGAGACCCGGCTGCAGTCCGCAGAAATACACCTTTAATAAGAACAGATTCACACGGCTTCCTGGAAGACGGTTAAATATTTATTGTATCTGTAAATGTGTGTGTGTGTGTGTGTGTTTTGCCCTGGCAGGATTTCACTCCCTCTCACACACTCCGGCTGAGCGGTGGGCCTGGTTTTTGCCCCCCCTCCCCCCTCGGGCCATTTGACCCGGGCTGTAACCCAAAGACCTGGTCCTGCCGCCGGTGGCTTCCAGGCCGACCGCTCTCCCCCACTTATCTGGCAGATCAGCCTTCTAATTGCTTACACACACACACACACACACACACACACACACACACACACACACACACACACACTGTGACGCTGTCGGCCGTGTAGCCGGCGTGGAGATAAGGGTTACACCGCCACAGGATGAGCGGACCGCAGAGAGACAGGGCCGGGGCGTCCCGGCGGTCCCGGGGGGACGCCGCGGCAGGAAGTCGCCCCGGACGGCCGATTCATTTCAGACGGGCAGCGCCTCGGACCGCGGCGCCCGCGGAACCGAGCCGGTCTGCGGCGAGCAGCTGAGGCTCAGAGGGATCAGAGCTACAGACGTTCCGGAGGAGTCGTCCCCGTTTCCAGCTGAACTCAGTCGAGGGTCGGGAACGGCGAGCCCCCGGACCGCCGCGGCCCCCGGGACTCTGCCGAGCCAGATGTTCCTGCTGCCAGTTCGTTCTGCGTTCTGGACGGATTCATATTGAAATCAGTCCATTAGCAGAGCGATTTGCTCCGGCGGGCGCAACCGGAAACAGCAGGTTCCTGCTGGTTTAACGAAACGATTCAGACGGTCTGCGGAGCGGATCTGAAGCAGGTCGCCGCAGGTCACTGAAGCAGCAGGAAAGGACCGTTTGAGCTCCTGATCAAAACTGTGACCGAAAGCTGCATCAGTCTGTTGTTTCAGATTAAAAACGGATCGGATGAGAAAAGTCCTGCTGACTGAATCACGCAGACCTCAGTTCATTCCAGAGTCAGACGCCTGCTGCAACGTCAGGATCTCCAACGTGAAGAATCGTTCGTCTGAAGGAATCTTCCCTGCTTTACTTTCAGGATCTAATGTTTGAGAAGGAATCATGTTTAATTTGAACAAAATAAGATTTTGACCAGTTTGTTTCAGTTTTTCCTCCATTTGTTTAAAATATTTTCTAATGCAGGAAATTCACTTCCTGAGCTGAAAACCGGCTTTTTGTGTCAATCAGAGAAAAAACAAGCGTGGCTTCAGCTCAGAGTCAGACACTTGAATCTTGCTGTGTGCACAAAGCCCAATTTGTTGTGCTTTGCTCAGAGGACTCCGGGCGGCAGACGCCGCTGGAGCCGGAGCTCATTTTATTTGGAGCACAGAAAGAAAACCGAGAAGCAAAAATTCAAAAGATCAGAATCTCAGAGTCCCGGGAGATGAGAGGGGCGATGATGAGGCTCTGCAGAGCGACAGACTCACAACCCGACGACCAGAACACACAGCAGACACACAACCCGACGTCCAGAACACACAGCAGACACACAACCCGACGTCCAGAACACACGGCAGACACACAACCTGACCACCAGAACACACGGCAGACACACAACCTGACCACCAGAACACACGGCAGACACACAACCCGACGACCAGAACACACGGCAGACACACAACCTGACCACCAGAACACACGGCAGACACACAACCCGACGACCAGAACACACGGCAGACACACAACCTGACCACCAGAACGCACGGCAGACACACAACCTGACGACCAGAACACACGGCAGACACACAACCTGACCACCAGAACGCACGGCAGACACACAACCTGGACCCGAGCTCCATGCAGACCATCAGGCCCGGCTGCCATCAGCAGCGCTCAGAGCCCGGATCCGGGCCCAGCTGGTCCGGGACGCCTCGGTTCGCCCGGCGCCGTCGGAGGACGGCGCCGGGCGAACCGACGGTTTCCTCCTCGCTCCCGCTGAAGGACGCGGCGTGAATCAAGTCCTGGAACAGCCTCCTCTAATGAGCGCTGAGCAGCTGAGGAACCAATTACGCCGCCGAGCTCCTGGCGGTGACAGCTAATTACAGAACCGGCGGCGAGGAAACGTTTCCTCCTCCTCGGACTTCAGACCGTCGTCAGACTCAGCCTGAGCTGCTTTCAAACCTCCTCCCGGTCAGGGCCCGGCCAGCCTCACGCCTGCAGCGAGGAGGGATCCAACGCCGCCGCTTCACCCCAAAGCTTCGCTGACGACGACGACGATCGTCTCTCAGCTGCTCCCCGACAGGCTCTAAGCCAGGAGGCGGTTCGTGATCCTTACATGTCGTCAAACAATCGAACTCCAGCATAAACTCCCAGATCCGGTGGAGATAAATGAAAATAAATCACCATATAAGTGAAATCCGTCTTTTTCACCATTTCCAGCCACGAGGCTGCTGCTCGACCTCCAGGTTCATTATTTAAAGATCACTGCTTCACACTTAAACCTGTAAAACGGCGCAGCTCGATACCAGAACTCTCCTCCGGTGTCAGAGTGAGAACGTGGCGATCACTCTCTGCAGCAGAGTGAAACTCTGAGGAACGGCGGTCCCTCGGGCGACGGCGACCGAACACAAAACGCTGCGATTTAACAGCAATAAGGACAGTACAGCGCTTCCTGCAGGAAACCACTCCAACCAGGGAAAAACACTTCCTGCTCATATTTCTTGTGCACTTTTGTGTCACTTTGCTGTGTAGAAACTCTCAAAGGTTTCAAAGCATGAAATAAAGCGCCTTGAATATGGAGACAAGCGAACCGCGAGGAGCGTCTGGTTCTCCGACCCGGAGGAGGTTTGCTGAGAAACATGACACCGAAGGAACCTGGAGGAGGCCGTGCACGGTGGTGCACGGTGGCGCCCGGACCGACCGCCATTGATCGTCCTGCTCAGACTCTCCGGTGGCTCCTCATGCTGCCTCCTCACATCCGGCCGGTCTTTGAACTGGACTCTGGTTTGCACCGACGGTGATTTCCTGACGGCTGCGTTCGGCCTCGGCGGCGCCAGTGGGCGGCGTTCTGGTGGCTCGGTCGTCGGCCGTGTGCGACGCCTCGTGCGATCGTTTCCCCGTCGACAGGAATCCGGCTGACACACCTTTAATGGCAGCATCGGAGCAGCCTTCCGCCGCCGCTGCGCCGAGTCAGGCGGCGGCGGCTTTTCAGGGAGCTTCTGAGTGATCGTAATGAGCTGGAGGAGACGGCGGCGCCGCGGCTGGAGCCGCCACGGCGCCCAATTATCCGCCGGCACCTGTCGAAGCTGATCGAGGCTGTACGGAGTGGCGAGCGTGTAGGCCCCGCCCCCCTGTGCAGCTCTCTAATGAGAGCCGGTCTGCGGCGGCCATCGCACTGATTTCATCCCGCTGGAAAAACGCCGCTGTGATTTCTGAGTCAGCTGAAACAGAGACGGGACATCGGCGGCGGCGGCCTAATTGAGTGAATCTTCATCGTCGCTTCTCTCCACTCCGCTCTGATCCTCCGCCCTCCGTTTCCTCTCCAGGCCTGGTTTAATCGTGACGGTAAAATGTTGCCGCGGCTCATTTTCTGGCGAGCAGCGAAACGCTAATGTTTGCTTCCCGACGGCTCCGGCGCGCAGAACGCCGCCCGCTGATGGTCGCAGGAATCTCCAGACCGCTGGAAAGAAAGTTACATAACAGAACAAAGCTCAAATCCACATCAGGGTTGGTCTCAGACACACTATTTATATCCTACGACTCCCTCAGTCACATCTTGAAGTCTTGTTTCTGAAAACAGCGTTAAATGCATCAGTGTCAGTGTTACGGTTGGTTTTTAATGTGCGCCTCACAAAGGTGTAAAGCCCCGGTTTGTTTCTGAAAAAGCTGCTCTGTAAGCAGACGTCGTTTTTGTCATGGAAATGCAAAAGTTTTTTGCAACAAAACACAAAAACGACGTGTTTTCACCGGGACTGTTGTGCAAACGTCGCCTGAATTTGGTCTCAAACCAACCTGGGTTCTAACTTCTCACTTTGTTTCTTCCAAGTGGAACTTTTCACATTTGAGCATCGTTTCCAGCGCCGTCTCGTCACGAACACACACACACAGACACACACACACGCCCGTGTTGATAGATTGTGTAATAACGGTGGGGCTTGTAATAAATTGTCTTTACATGCTCGGAAAATGCAATAAAGTCTGGTCAGGCAATCAATTCTCAGATAACGAACGTCACAGGATCACATTATCAGCATGTGAGACGTATCGCGGCGGGAACTGATGGTCCCGTGATATTACAGAGAGGAGAACGGCTCCGACTGCTGCAGCTCCCGTTATTAAATGTCCTCTTGTCTTGCAGGTTGTACTTTCTTTTTTTTAGATTTGGTGTCATGATTGTGCTTTCAGTCAACAGTCAGTTCTCACTCCAGGGCAGTAAAAAGTGACTCTTCTCTCATTTAAATGACCGCAGTGAAACGTGTCGGCGGCTCAGGCAGCGGCTCATTTCTCTCATTATTAAATCTCTGAGGCGGGGACCGTTCTGTGTGAACGAGCAGATCATTAATGTCGCGTCGCTTTGGGACGCTTTGCCCCGCCCCCCAGATCTGAACCCTGCCCCGCCTTCTTCCACGTTTCAGCTTCTTCCTTCCCATTGATCGTGTGACGAAGCGACGACCCGGCCGCCGTCCTTTTGACACCGAAATCCACTCGCAGTCTGGCTCCGCCCTCTTCGCCAAGGCCCCGGGTCCAGCAGGCCTGGTTTCAGGGTAGGAGGGAGGGTGGCGCCCATTGGGTCCACGATGCTCGGCCAGATCTCCTTCCTTCCATTTCAGCTTTTTCTGCCAGAAAATGGGAAAAGTTGCGGATTAATTCCAGCTAATCCTCCATTTCTCTACTGGCTGTAAGACTTGTTCCTCCGCCGTCGCCGAGACGAGCTCCGGCTTATTGTTCAAGGAGAATGTTGTCTCTGAAATCAAGAGTGTGTCTTCGCCTTGCATTAACCCCCCTCCACACTCACACACTTCCACATCTGCTCGGGAAGCTTGTGTTGAGGCGTTGATCTCTTGTGGCTTTATTTCCATCTGATTCTGTCAAAAATGTGACGGACTCCTTGTTTCAGGTTTTTACTGCAGATTGAAGTTTTATTCTTTTAGCTGTTTTCTACATCTCTTTGTATTCCCGTCACAAACCCCCACAAATTCTTAATATGCTTCCAAACAAAGATACTCTGGAGAACATGACATAGAATCCACAATCACAGCACGAAAGCTCATGTTTGGCAGGACCATGATCCACTGAACACATCCAGAAACACTCTTTTCTTCACTCTTTTAAGTAGTTTTGTAATTCAGTGACGTTCAATAAAATCCACCAGTCTCAAATCTCACTTCTGTGTTTTTCACTTAAAGCTCGGGTAGACGGCGTTGTCTAAAAGCACTTCCTGTCATACTGAGTGAAACGCTCCCTGCCCCCTGGGAGAAGTCAATACATCATGTGGACGGAAAAAACCTGACCACTGTAGCGGCCACAGGACAGTAAAAACTCCGACCAATCGTAAGGCGCGGACCGCTCTTCAGGAACCAATCAAATCCCTTCGCCGTTCTACCAGCCCCCTGCGCGTACATTTCAATGGCGTGCGCTGGCCCTGGTTCAGAGCGCGTTGCCAAGGCGCTCTCGCCGCTCGCCGCTCGCGGAGCGGCGCGCTGCGCTCCTATGCGCGTTCAGAAAGGTTCGTAACATTGGAGGCGATCACAAACTCGGTGCGCGGCGCTTCCACGTCTGGTGCGTTCGCTCCCAACGGGAGCTCCTCCAATGGGGTGGGAGCTGGGCGGGGCCTTGGGGAGATGCTACATTCGTGCTACATGCTAGTTTTCCAAGATCGCCGACCCGAGCTTTAATTCAGAGTGAAGAGAAGTTTGTATCTGGTTGTGATCAGAAACTGGAGGAGATTATTGTGACTCTCTGGACTCCAAACCGTCTTTTCACGGACAGAATAAGCAGCAGATCAGGCTGTTTTTCTGAGGCTCGATGGTTCGATCAGACTGACTCCTGATGGAGTTATAACAGCTGATCTGAGTGTGTGTGTGTGTGTGTGTGTGTGTGTGTGTGTGTGTGTGTGTGTGTGTGTGTGTGTGAAAGAGGCTGATCAGACGGAACAGCCCAGTCTAACATGAAGACATGAGCGTCGTCTGCACGAGGCTTTAGTCGTTAATAATGACGCTGTTACTACAGTCAGAGACCTTGTAAAGTGTGGATTCCAGTTCCTGCACCACAGAGAAGCTTCCTCTCATTAGAGGAAGTGAGGATGAAGATGTTCTGGCGTCGGCTGAGGATGAAGATGTTCTGGCGTCGGCTGAGGATGAAGATGTTCTGGCGTCGCTGACAGCAGGAGAGACGGTGAAGCCTCGTTCATTTCCCCCGCCGGTCTCACTCCTCTTCCTCACTCCTCTTCCTCAGCGGGCGACGATGAGCCTTGTAGCACTTTGTCTCTGCGCTGGAATCCACGGATACGGCACGTGCGTCACGACCCCGGCCGCCGCCGCCGCCGCCGCCGCCCTTTGACACGGCCTCGGTGGGAGGGCTCCGGCGCGGCGCCGAGTGATAATTGGCGAGCGGAGCTTCTCGAGCCCGAGAGCTAATTAAAGAGTATCATCACGGCGTGTCAAGTCCTGGCTGCTGTCAGCTGAGGAGTTTCATTAGACACTTAAAAATAGATTTCCCCCGAGCTCCCCTCCTCCCCTCCACCTCCCCCCCCCATCAGAGCCAGGCGCCGGATCGCTCCACCTGATTGGCTGCGGCTCAGCCGGGCTGGGAATTTTGGGGTTTCCAATCACAGAGCGGAGGAGGCGGATTGTTTCTGCAGGAAAAATCAGACGTAAATCTGAACCTGATTTCATCAAGACACATTTCCTCTAAAGAAACCTTCACACTGGAAGATTTATCACCATCTGGAAACTCCTGATATCAAGTCGACGGTCGAACCGCCGCCAAACAAATAACTGCTTTTCAAACGAGTTTTCAGGCGTTAAAATAGTATGAAGCAACAGTTTGAAACTCGACTGGAGGCACAGATACAAGCATTAATTAATCTAAAGCTTTTAAACAGTAGAACCACAGTGTAGAGCAGAGAGCCTCACCGATCAGAACATCAGCAGAACAGAAAGACATGGAGCCTGAAAATCAACAGAGGACAGAAAACAGATGTTTGTGTTCAGTTCCCGCACAACGATCAGAGAAGGCAAAACAGCTGCAGTGGTTGAATTAATACAAAAATGTTCCAACTAATGAGGGTTTTTTTTATTTGCGTAAAATTAAATCTGTTGTTCAGCATTTTTCTGAGAGAATCAGGAGAAAGATCCGTTTTTAGCTTCATGCTAAAAGGAACATGTTCCTACATCCACCTCTGCTTTTTTCCCCACATTTTGAATGAAGCTGCACTTAAAGAATATAAATAGATGAAAAACTGAAATGAGCATGGAGTGACTGTCTGGGCGGGATTTAGAGCATATTCCCTCCTTCAGTTCCTGTGAGTCTCCTTTGTCTCATGCTAGCGGTGTGTCATCAGCATACGAGGAAAACCCCCAAAAAGACCGATAATAATGAAAGAAGCAGTCACGGGCATGTGAATCTTTCTTATTGCAGCATTAAAAAACCATCATCATCTAAAACGTCGGCATTTTTACCACGAACCCCGTCCTGTTTGGAGGCGGCAGCCGCCGAGACGTCAGAGGATAAACGGATGAAAACGCCATCATGTCTCAAACTCAATAAAATGAGAAGCAACAAGACAACAGAAACAATCAAACTGAGGATAAAAACCCCAAAAACTTTGAAGGCAACTTTCCTCAAACTGTCAGAAACAACGGAGCGTTTCTTCTACTTCCTGAGCGCCGTTAAAGCTCAGATTGAAATTCTCCTCTTTCAGTTGCTTATTGCCAGATTCCAATGAATCCACAGCTGCAGCATTAATCTGCACAGAGCCCGATGAAATCACCGCGATTATTAGTCCAGAAATTAAACAGCAGCAGTGAAATTAAAATCTGCTGCACTGAACTGGATAAATGGATAAAAATAATGCCGTAAAATCACCACATTACATCCCAAAGTCTGAGAGAAAACACACTGAAGGAATCAGAACGGAGGTTCGCTGTTCCTTCACACCTGGATTATTTCTATTTTTAACATTTTACCTAACAAGTAAAAAACATGCAGAAGCAGCTGAAAGGTGTCAGAATGCAAAAAGCAGCAGGAAGCTCCTCCGAAGCTCGTTAGAATCTGAAACTCTGACAGTTCAACTGTAAAAGCTAAACGCTCCGAAAACTCCGTTAGAATCATTCTTTTTTACCCACATTGATTATTTTACTGTTATCTCAAACATTCAGCTCCAGAATAAAGTGTATTTAAAACTTAATTACTCTTAATCTCTTTTAATAAATTACAAGGAGAAAGGCATGCTGGGAATTTAAGGATCTAAATGAATTATTCCACTCAGATGTTTTTTGTTGATTGTATTCTGATGTCAGGTCGGACGGAGGTCGAGGCTGGGAGCGTTCGGCGGCGGCGGTCCGGATGAGCGGAAGGTCGCGGCGTCAGTGTCGGGTTACGCCGCCTCGCTTTTCGTCCTTGGTGAAATTTGAAATCAAGGCCTCTGCTCGCTCCGCCTCGGCCGGCGCCGCCGCTGGAAGCCTCCCAATCAGCCAATCAGGGCCCCCCGCCGTTTCCCCGTCAGCCTGGATTCCTTCCATCAGCCTGAGACGAGCCGGGCGCCGCCGCTGTGAGAACAAACCAAGAACCGGGCCCGAGTGTGTCAGAGTTTGTTGTCACTGCCGTGCCTGACTGGAGCGGGGGCGGGTCCCACGGACCTCTGCCAGGCGCCCTTTGACCTTGACCCGCTTGGACGCTACCAGCTGGAGGTCGTGTTGAAAATCTGTCAGAACTGAGGATGAAACCAACGGTCTGTGTCTCCGTCTCCCGCCTGGGTTTCTCCCACGGCGGCCATCTTCCCGGGCCTCGGGTAGGAATTAATATCAGCAGCGATCCGGAAATAAGCGTGAAAGCCCGGGGAGCGAGGCGAGGCGGTGCGAGGCGAGGCGAGGCGGTGCGAGGCGAGGCGGTGCGAGGCGAGGCGGTGCGAGGCGAGGCGAGGCGAGGCGAGGCGAGCCTCTTACCGTCCCTCCTGATGGAATTGAGAAGGACTGTCTCTGCGCTGCAGGCCGCTGTGTGGCGATGCGATTAGCGAGTGGCGGCGGCGGCGGCGGCGTGCTGAAGCCGTTTATAGTCCCGGGTCGCTCGTCAGCTGACAGCTGTCCGGCGCCGTTTGCGAAGCGAAGAGAGCGGGAGCGGCGGTGGCGAGCGATCTCCCTCGGCTGTCAGGAGGGAACGTCTGTGTTCCGTGTTCGTTCCTTGACGGAGCGATCGGAGTGTGTGTGTGTGTGTGTGTGTGTGTGTGTGTGTGTGTGTGTGTGTGGGTAATCCCTGTGTCGAATCCAGCTGCAGCGGCAGGCAGCGTCCGGCTCGTGGCGGGTTCGCCGTGGATTACACTCCGCTCCGACTGAGCGACGCAGGAAATTGAATCTTACGCTTCTGAAGTGATTATTGACGTGAAAGTAAAGCAGTTTTTCTTTCCATAATAAAGCTTCTTACAGAGAAGATATTTACTGAATACCCCGTGTGTGTGTGTGTGTGTGTGTGTGTGTGTGTGTGTGTGTGTGTGTGTGTGTTTATATCAACATTAACCTCAGGGAGGGAGAACATGCAAACTCCACACTGGAGCTGAGAGAGCGGACGGCTAAAAGCCGGCGAGGCTCTCGATGCTTCATAAAACCGTGCTGCCTGTTTTCTCCTCTGAACGCAGCAGAAACCAGGTTCTTTCGTCTCTTTAAGAAAATAAGAGC
Source organism: Salarias fasciatus (assembly GCF_902148845.1). Taxonomy (NCBI): domain Eukaryota; kingdom Metazoa; phylum Chordata; class Actinopteri; order Blenniiformes; family Blenniidae; genus Salarias; species Salarias fasciatus. The sequence continues at coordinate 1,040,653 of NC_043761.1, read as the reverse complement.
CTCCCGTCTCGGCCGGCTCCTCAGATGACTCACACTGCTTGGCCGGTTCGTAGCAAATTATTCATCCTTCCTTTGAGTAATTCTGGGCTTCCTTCAGCCAAAACTCTCCAACCGGCCGTCCTTCAGGACGCTTCAGCCCAACTCGCTTCAGTTTGAGTCGCTGTTCGCGTTTTAGATTGAGAGAGCGGCTCAGAGCGGCGAGGCGAGGCGAGGCGAGGCGAGCCAGCGGCCCACGGCTCGCATCCAGACTCAACGCCGCAACGTCGGACGTGGGAGAGGAGTTTAGAATCGTTATGAGGAGGAACTTATCCGATCAGTAGGAAGAGCGTTATCCGGTCGGGCGGAAGGTTCGATATTAAAAGTCATTTATAGAAAAGGAAAAACTTTTTAAAACGTGCGTCCTGCAGTCTGTGGATCCACGTCGAGTCGTCTGCTGCATGTCGACGTCGTTCTGCCCGTTTCTTTTCTTCTTTAATTCTCTTTATTGAAAATCACACCACAAATATAACATCAGCAGTCGCATCAATATAATGACTACCGGGGTTCCGGTAACGGCGGCTTGCTGAGAGGACGCACTCACCTGGGCTCCGCCCAGATGGGCTGTCAGTAGAAGTTTATAAAACATTTAAAACAAAGTTACTGTCCTCTCTTTTCTGTATGTTTTCAGAATCATTTGAAAATTTACAGCTCAGAAACTTCTTAAGATCATCTCAGAATCGACGTTTGTTGATCCCTCCGTTATCCACCTCGGAAAAAGAAATGAGAAACTGTTGTGAAAGGGAATCATCTCCAAATGATACAGTATGTTGGTGAAATACTCTTCTGAGTCCTGTTCTCGAAAACGTAATGCCTGGAGGGAGGATCTACAGGAGAACCTGTCCTCAGAGGACTGGGAAGAAGCGCGCGCTAAAGCGCAAACAAACACTACCGATACTGGGCTGAAGGTGCTGCAATATCACTGGTTAATGAGGACATGTGTGACGCCAGAGAAACGCAATAAATATAACGGATCTATTCCAGATTTATGCTTCAAGTGTGGAGAGGAGAGCGGAACGTTCTTTCATTGCATCTGGGAATGTAATAAAGTTCAACAGTTGTGGGGTGAGATTACAAGTGTTGGAGACGATACTCGGTGTAAAATTAGCTCTTGATCCTAAACTGTTTATTTTGGGTTTATATTCTGATGAGCATCATTTGTCTTGGAAAAACATTGCTGCCCTGGATCTGTGTTTACTGCTGGCAAAAGGAGTTTTTGCACTTTCATGGAGAAAGACCAGTAAACCAAAACGCCTGGATTCAGGAAATGTCCACAACTTTACCCATGGAGAAAATCACTTACATTATAAAGGATAAACTACCACACTGCCAAAATATTTGGGGCCCTTTTGTTCAATACATGGGGAATGTGGACTTTAGTAATGTGATGAACGAGGAGGTTGAGGCAGAGACATCACTGGCCCTTTGTAGCTTTTTCTAAATTTATTTCTTTCCGTTTATTACCGGGATTCTTTATCCTGTGCGAACTGTACGCTTTTGAAATAGAGAAACTGGAAGAACAGTGGAAAACCTGCAGCCTTCCCATGTTACAGCAGAGAAACTCTTGTTTTTATTGTAACTAGTTGTTTTTGTTTATCTCTTTTGTTCGTCTTTCTTTTTGCATATACACACTGTCTATATTCAAGTTCATATATTCTGTTTTGCACTAACTGATGTTACACAGTTCTGGTTTGTAAGTAAGGGTGACTGGACATTAGACAATGATGATAATGACAATAATTTAGCTGCCCTCAATGCTTTTTCTGATATGAGTGCAATTTCTGTCTGTGTACTGTCAGATGTTATTTGTGAATTTAATTTAATAAAAATCATGTTGGGAGAAATATACTGACTACCACGGCCTCAAACAGCCTCAAACTGAAACAGAGCGCGGCGGTGGAGCTCGGCGGAGCGCGCCGCTGCACCACTGCGCCGCGGCGCCGTCAGGGACGACCGCCTGTCACTTCTGGAGTCGGGCTGTTGGACAGACGACGCCCTCTCACCAGGCGCCCGGCTCGTCCACGTCTGGTGACGTCTAAACTGAACAAACTCACAAATAAACGTGAACAGAATGACAATAACCAGATTCTTCCAGTTATCCTCCATTCTTCCACCTTTTGTCTTCGTTTTAACAAAGCGTTTTGGCGAATGTGTGAAAGAAATGATCCGCTGGTCTGGTTCCTCCTGAACGGCTGCGTCTCCTTAAAATCCTGAGGCTGAAGCATAAAACCGCAGGTCGAGCAGAGAACGGCGTTCTGGCCGTCTGCAGTTTAGCTCTGCTCGTCTGGACGGTAAAGCTCGAGAAAAGAAGAGAGAACAGTGATATTTATATAGAACTTCTGCACTAGAGGAGAGTGGGAATGTGGCTTTTCAGGAGTGTGTGCGGCTCCAGAGCCTCGCTGGACGATTTGCCAGGAAGAACAATGTGGGCGGAAGCTAAACTCGCCACAATCAGGCAGAAATAATTCAGCTCTTCATTCGCTCCCTGAAGTTATTATTCCTTCATTTACGAACCGTCTTCGTCTTTAAAATGTCTCTCAGCTGCAAAGCGAAACGAGCTGAAACCCACGAGAAGAGGGTGGAAGCTTCAACACTGACAGAGTGAAAGAAGAAAAGCACTTTAAGAATGTTTTAAACATCGTGTTTGAAATCGGGTGGAAGGTTAGATTCCATTTTGTCTTTCGTCTCTGCTCGCTGTGTTCCAGGCTCGGTTCTCGTTCCGCTGCAGCATCAGGCTGAAGAAAACCTCCACAAAGGTCGCGTTTGCTTTGCAAAAATAACCTTAATTACAGCAACAACCTGAGATCCCCGATGAGGGTCAGCCGATCTGGATGTCGATGCGGCGGAGATAGCGGGCGGTTAGCGAGGCGTAACGCTGCCGCCGCGCCACGCCGCCTCTTCCAGTAATTACCGCGCCTGAAACCCGATCGCCGTCTGTCACCGATAACGCCGGACGGCGGACGGCGGACGCAGCAGGGCCTCGAGGTGACGTTCAGAGAGCCGGCCGCTCTGCGCCGGGAAACCCGGGAAACAGAAATTCAGATTAAACTGACGTTTCAGTCACAGAAAAACGCTGTTTGTCGTTTTCAGACCGAACTGAGCGTCAGGAGACGGAGCTTCGAGTCTGAAACGAAAGACTGATGAGCAGGTCTGCAGCAGGAACAGAGAATATGGACTTCCTGCTCATTAACGGTCACAGGGTCAGATTCAGCGGGTCTGTGAGGCGGTCTGGGTGCTAACGGCGCCGCTCTCTCTGGTTCTCAGGATGACGGAGGGAGGAGCTCTGCTGCTGCTGCTCCTGATCAGCGTCTGGGAAACGTCGGCGCCGGCAGAAGCAGCGACCGGTGAGTTCAACCCGTCAGCGTCTGCAGCGTCTCCCCGATCCGTCCTCCCAGTCCTTCCACTTCCCTCTGTCTCCATGTGTTTGAGGCCCTGCAGCAGTCTCACTGTTCGATTCCCTGCTTCTCAGCTGTTTCAGCTTTAATGTTTCTGCCTCGGTCTGGAGCACGCGCTGCGTTTTATCAATGCAAACGTATTCTGCGCTCTGTCACGGAGTTAAAATGTGGTCAGAGCTGATGCAGGGTCTGTCTTCTGGCCGTCAGAGGGGTCAGAGGTCAGAGGAGCAAAGACGGCATCAGACAGCAGCACAATGCTGCAGTTTTCCTCATCTCCCGTCCAACTCATCCTGATTTATTTGTTTGGACCTTCTTTTATGTTGATGAAATTAGTTTTTTTTCCAATCATCACCATCCGCCAGCTGCTCTGAGAAGCAGGAAAAACGTCTATTTTTCTGGTTCAGAGCTCATAAATGGCTCCAGATCTGTCTGGAAGACACAGATACAGACGAGGAAGCTGTTTGACCTGACGGTGATCTGTAGTAGAATGACATTGGCCATCGTGTTTCTGAATGAACGTGTTAATAAACCCACAGAGAAATCATTACGTTAGATTTTACAGAGCTACAAAACACACAAACTTCCCGAGGTTTGGTAATTTGGCACCTTCCTCGCTCCCTCCGCCCCGAGTCGTTCCTTCACAGCTGACGGACTCATTGTTGACTCGGGCTAAGCATCTCTAAACACCTGCGTTTGCTGATATTGTATTAATTGAGATCCGTCATTGAGCCAGGTGTTAAACTCTCGTCTTAACAGTCAGAATGTCGTCAGGCCTTCCTGTGTGAGTTTGCATGTTCCCTCCAGGCTTCCCCCCTCAGTCTGATGCTAACCAGCCGTCAGCTGGGAGCGCTGACGGCTGGACGCTCGAGCCGTCAGTGTGTGTGGTCATCCTGCGTCCGACTGTCCTCTGTTGACCGGAGACAGGAGAAGTCGTGGCGACGTCTGATTCATTTTAATTAGCGTTTATCGTAACTGATTGTTGGAGTTACCTGCCTCCCTGTGCTCGTGCACACACACACACACACACACACACACACACACACACACACACACACACACACACACACACACACACCCCGTGGCCATCAGCACTGGGTTCATCGTGTCTCCTGTGAGGACGTCGATACAGCCGGGATGAGAACAAATGGAAAACAGATATTTCCTCTGCAGTCCGTCTACCCAGCATGCCGTTCTGTGGACCGACGGACTGGGCGTAGAGTAAAGCAGAAGCTGCCTGAACTCCAGGTGATCCAGGTGGATCTGGGGTTAAAGGTCAGAACGGAGCTGCCGCCACGCTGCGTTCAGGAGGAAAGGGAAGTGTGTGTTTCCGGAGGGGATCCTGAGCGCCGGGGGAGTGTCTCGCCGGGTTTATGGACGGCTTCATTTTCACCTCAGTGTTTTGCTCCTGCTCTTCCGTCTGCCTGCTGCTGCTCAGAACCATAACTCCAGTCTTTACCGATCCCTGCAGGCGCCAGCGGCGAGTGATTAAAGTTGTCCTCCTCTGTATCGGAGCAGCGGCGTCGCTCTGAACCAGAGGAGGCGGAGTCAAGTGGAACCCTGAACGACAGGGGCGTTTGCTTTGCTGCACAGAGACTCACAAGTTGAGTAAGAATGGACATCCGAGTAGAAGCAGCTTGAAGAGCAAAGGACCAAAACCAGAAATAAGATCTCCGTGTTCAGAACTCTCTCTCTCTGGCCTGCAGTGCAGTTTGGGCCCGGACGGCCAGGAGCTGCTCGGCTCCTGCTGGAGCAGCATGAGAGACTAACTGGGACAGAGCAGAAGAACCGACGGAGCTTCAGCCAAACCTACCGAGTGAATCAGGCGTCGGTCGCCTCACGCTGAGCCGGCAGGGCAGGGATCTGCGGCCGCGGGATTAGCGATGCTAGCCAGCAGAGCCCAGAGCAGTAACCAGCAGCCGGAGCCACTGCTGGATCCCGGGTTCCTCAGGACCACAGCTCCTCCCCTCAGGCTCTCCGGAATACTGTCTCAAGCAGCGTTCTGCCGGATCTGCTTATGTGTTTATGAAGTCAGGGTTCACAGCAGTGGACATTTTATTGAATTTAACCTATTTTTGTTCTTGATTTTAACAGTTTTGCTCCTATTTTTTTAAGTATTTTTTTGTCGACAATTTTGAAATTGTAGATGTTTCAACCATTTTACTTCCTCTTAAAAGCAGCTTTTCATGCTTTTTTCCAACCACATTTATGTTCTTCTTTTAGAAATTGTAGACATTTCATGTTTTTTTTTATGTTCTGTCACTTTTTCCTCATTTCTTGTGGTTTTTTCCTCATTTTAACGTTTATTTGAATCCCGTCTGAACCGGGAGTGAGGAATCATTCTGGTGTGTAGCTGTGATAAAAGTAAGTTTAATATTCATTCATGTTTCATGTGCTTCATGGAGCCGCTGCAGAGGGACTGAAGAGCCATGTGTGGCTCCGGAGCCGCAGGTTGAACACCCCTGGTCTAAGTGCTGCTTGTCATGTGTCACTCCACATTATTCCTTTAAAAACAGACACTGAAGACCTTTAAAGTTGTTGATCCCTGTAGGAAATGTGAAAATTAGGTCTAATTTTTATTTTCTTTTGGGTTGTATTTATTTACTGCAGGACCAGGTTATCTGTCTTTAGAGACGAGCTGATAAAATGTTTAAAAAGGAAACAGGGAAGTGACAGAACACAGAGAAAGACATTCTGATGGGAACAGAAATATTAAAAAAGAGCAAATAACAGAAAAAAAAAAACTAAACAAAACACAGTTGTCCGAGCAGGTGAGAAAGGTTTTCTGTGAGAAAACCTGTTTTAGAAACCGACCGACTGATCATCCCACCAAGCAACCCCTGATTTCTTTTCATATCTCACCGTTCACGCAGTAGAATGTGCTCAACATCTGAACCGTGTCTTTATTTCCGATCAGCCAGTAATCGCTGTGATGGTAAAAACACGGGAGAGATCTGAAACGGAGCGAACAGCCAGAACCTCCTCACACACTGTAAAAGCATCTCTCATGAGCGGAGACGGGAAACATGAAGTGTCTCTTATTTTCTCAGCCTCTCATCACTTTGATGGAAAAGTCGTTTCAGGATAATAAGAAGCATTTATTCCTGGAGAAGGTTAGAAAGTGAGAAAATCAGCATGAATTTAGGCTGAGAAGTCAGAGTGAGAGAGACGTCCGTCTTTCAGGTTCAGTCTGATATCTGAGTAATGCTCCAGTAGAATCCAGCGGTACTTCGGGACTCTGATGAATCACGCCGCTGGATGATTACCGGCCGCAGTGAGAAGCCGTCATGGCGGCTGGCTGCGGTGGGAAGCTTCTGGAGGGGGGGCGTGGCGCCGCGCTCCGCTCTGATTGGTCGCTTCACGCCAAACAGCCGCTGCTCTTCTTAACAACATGACTGAGGTTTTGGCTGATCGCTGGAGAGGTCGTCCAGACAGGAAGCACGCCGTCCTGCTTCCTGGTGGCTGAGCCGGCGTCCTCCCCGTCCCCCCGTCCCCCCGTCCTCCCCCGTCCCCCCCGTCCCCCCGTCCCCCCGTCCTCCTCCGTCCGTTTCACAGTAAAGTGCCGTGGTGGCTGAGCAGTGTTCGGCTCATCAGCCCGGTGGAAAAGTGTTCCTCCGACAGAATGACAGAAAAAGTGAGCGAATGATCCGACCCGATGCCGGACGCTGGCGTCAGCGTCGCAGTTTCCAGACTCTCCGGTTCTCCTGTGATCTCCTGGCTTCAGCCGCAGAGAGAGGATGTAGAAAGGTCGCGGCTCACGGATGGTATTTACCTTCTGTTTCTCTTTAAAATGCGTTGTGTGATTTCTCCGGATGACCTTTCGGTTTTTCCACATCCGTCCTGCAAAGCGAGAAAAACCAGCCTGCAGCGACTCAGACACGCTGCTGCAGCGGCGGCGATCACACAACTCGCCTTCGGGTCGCCGCCGTCGCAGACTTGAGGCGCCGTTGATGGTGATTTGAATAACGGCTGAGAATCCCGTCACAACCGGCGCCAAACGCAAAGAAAACAGGAAACACGAGGCGAAGCTGCTGCTGCTGTGACTTTGATTTGAACGGATGAAGTGAATTAAAAACCCAAACTTCTGTTTCCGTCGACTGTTTTCCGTTTGTGAGGAAGTGGCTGCTCTCATTAACATGCCGTGATCCTCGGTGCCCGGATCAGACCCGGCAGACCGGATCGGGGGACCGGGCCTGATCCGCCTCTCTGTCTCTGGTTCTGTCTCCAGCCCTGCACCAGGTCCGGACCGGCACCTGCGAGGTGGTGGCGCTGCACCGCTGCTGCAACAAGAACAAGATCGAGGAGCGCTCGCAGACCGTCAAGTGCTCCTGCTTCCCGGGCCAGGTGGCCGGAACCACCAGGGCCGCCCCGTCCTGCGTGGATGGTACGACCCGCTCGCTCACAGCCTCACGGTCAAGCTTCTCTTTTCTGCGAAGTCCAGGACCCTGACTTCCTGTCAGCACGCCGACCCCCCCGACCGGCCCCCAGCGGCCGCTCGACTCCGGTCTGAGGAGCGCCGCCCCGGGAGGCGGCCATGTTTGACCTATTCCTTGACATTTCAGTTTTGACATTTTCTGCAAATTAGCGCTGCGAGCCGCCGGCGTGGGTTTGAGGCTCGGCGGGCGAGCCCAGAAAAGATGATCAGCACTTAACCTTTTAATTATTCTTTTTCTCCCCGACCAAGAATTACCGTTGGTTCCACTCGGAGTGAGACGATCTGAGACAAACGTCCCCCGAGAGGAAACGGGAGCAGATCTGAAGCTGAAAACCTGATCGTTCCCGGTCCGGAGCTCAAGGTCGTGGCGGCGCTTCGGATGAACGTGTGATTCTCGCTCCCAGATGTTTTCGGCCGCCGTCTCTTTAAACCGCCGTTTACCGTCAAGTGAGATGAATCCCGGCGCTTCCTGTGCGTCCGATCATCGACAGTCGCGTTTCATTCCAGCAGAAGCCTCTGTGGCTTTTTAATGGCCGCCGTTAGACGACCGCCATCTGCTCGCACTTGACCCGACGCTCGCTCCACGCCAGGCAGCCGCCGTGACCGACGCCACGTAACGCGAATGGATTCCCTCTCGCCGTAACGGCGCCGCTCTGCGGTTTACTGGAAAACATTGTTTTTGTGTTTTAGCCTCTGAAAAGTTTTCACCGCAGCAACGCTGAAAACGATGCAGTTACACTGCCAGGCCACTAGTGGGAGCCGTTGTCTGTTTTCATAATGAAACCACACACACACACACACACACACACACACACACACACACACATTGAAATGTCAGTGTCAGTGACCTGAGCAGCGCTGTGGTGTAAACACCCAAAACACACTGAAAGTTCTCAGTTTTCTTTTAAAGACGTTGCCTAAATGGGCCTCAGATCACTTCAGTGATTTAAAATAAGCATAAAATAAAGATAAATATTTAAATAAAAGATTTAAATAAAATAAAAATACAGATTTTCGTCTGTTTATTTTGCTAAAGAATATTTAATCGATGTACTCGATAACATTTTTCAGAGGTTGTGTAGATTTACTGCTATTTATTGAGGTCAGAATGTAAATAAAATGAAATTTCCACTGCATGTGTTGAGGAAAGAAAGGCCCTCTTTGACCTTTGACCTCTGTGTTCCTGCGCCAGCCTCCATCGTGGAGCAGAAGTGGTGGTGTCAGATGCATCCCTGCCTGGACGGCGAGGAGTGCAAGGTGCTTCCCGACCTGAAGGGCTGGAGCTGCGCGACGGGGAACAAGATCAAAACCACCAAGGTGAGCGGCGGCGGCGGCGGCGGTGGCCAGGCGCCGCGCTCAGGACGCCGCGCTGGAACCTGTTGAATCCCAGCCGACAGACTCGCTTCCACACTCTCCTCTCCTCAAGGTCGGCCGGGGCTCCTGTTACTGCCCCCCCCCTCCTGAACACTGATGTTCGCCGGCGGTGGGCGGGCCCTCTGGGGCCTTCAATCAATGAGCGCCGTGTCTCCTTCGCACTTTCAGGCCACTCTGAGCGCCGAACCGGCCAATTACTCGCTCCAATTACCTGCTTTTAGCGCTGAAACGCGACGCCCGGATCCCCCGCCCGGCTCCCGCCGGCCGGAGACTCCGGTTCAGCCTCAACGCATCTGCTCAATTATTCAGGAGGGCAGGCTGCGCCGCACCGGGGGGCCCTGGGGGGCCTGGAGCCGGGGGCCGGGGGCCAGGACCTCAGAATGAGATCAATATATAACCCATGCATGTTTTCAGGAGCGTCGTGGTGAAACCAGACTCTGCCCGTCCTCACGCCTCGCTTTGTCTTCCTCTCTGGACAGATTTCTGCCGACAGAGACCAGCTGTGGTAACGCCGCCGCCTCGCCGCCGCCTCGCCGCCGAGTCCAGGTGATCCAGCTCTCCTCTCAGCCACACTCTGAGAGTTTACAGCTTTTCAACATTAAAACAAGAGAACGTCGTGTGCAGAAGTTCATCTGACCAATTACAATCAGAGGATATTAAGTCTTTTGAAAGGTGAAGAAATCCAGCGACTTAAAAAAAGCTCCTACTTATACATCAGAATACACCTGAACATTCCGTCTCAGACCACTAGATGTCACTGTGTGACAACTGAATGCTGCTAACATGCCAAAAACACTCCATTACGATCCCATTTCACTGATTAAATGTTGTGAAAAAGAAATAAACAGGCATAAAATCAACTTTAAACCTGTTTTGTGACGAAGGAACAGTCATTCAGGCGACGTTCTCCAGGATATCGTGTCTTTTCAGATCGACAAATGCAACTAATACAACTATTTTCTGTAAATATTATCATGAATGTTGACTTTTTATTACCTGAACTGAAATATGTGAAAATAAATCCTCATTTAATTAGTGAATTTATTTTCAGGTAACTGCAGAGTAAACCGTCACAGCTGCAGACGATCGACAGAACATTTCACTCGCTTGAGAATATTTTTTTTACGGTTCGTTTAATTTCCCAGCATCTCATTAACGCCAGTTTGATCCTGATGACGTGTTAAGATGCTCGACACCTTGTCCTCAGATCGCGGCTTGCATCTGATCTTTAATTCCTTCATTATACCCATTTTGCTGAATCCAGACGGCAGATTCTTCGCTGTCTTCTCCACTGGGAGAAGGAATCTGTGAAGAGGAGTGAAGCTCGTCTGCCGCGCCGCTTCTCTGCAGAGCATTGTGGGAAAACGTGCCGGCTGCGTTTGGATTCCTGATTCATGGATCAGGAATGCGTTCCTCACACTTTCAGGGACTCGCTGGCTCCAGATGCGTCTCCAGAAAGGACCGCTCCGTGAGACGACCCGGCCCGGTCCTGCTGGCCGCCAGACGGAGCGTCGTGCTGAGGAGGACGCCGCTCTGAGCCGGCGTCACCGCTGAACGGCACGAACGAGGCTGCCGGGCTGAATCCCTCCTCCAGCCTCTCCTCGGCACTCATACCAACCCTTCGCCTCCTGTCAGCCGCCAATAAAAGAAGGCGACACCAGGGAAAGCTGGGTTTTTCCTTCTTTTCGCCTCCTCTCTGTATTTTTGTCGTCTTTTCAGTCTCTCACACACTGCTAATGAAGATCCTGAAGCGAGGCGCGCTGCAGATCAGAGCAGCTCCGCTCTTTGTCTCTCCAGCCTGAAATGACTCTCAGATTAGTCGCACATTAATCACAGCAGCAGCTCCGGATGGAAACGGCTCTGGAGGAGGGAATTCATGGCCGACCGGCGTGCAGCAGGCTGGCAGCGAGGAGCGTCCATGAAGGACGGAGGCGTCACTCTCCGCTCCGTGACAGGCAGTTCAACCTCAAGGAGAAGGAGGTCTGCACCGAGTCTGACGGCAGACCGACTCCCCAGGAACCTGGACTGAAGTGACCCGGAGTACGCTGCAAGTTTTGACTCCAGTCTGACACAAACCAAAGACTTTAAATCTTTTCTCCCATAAAATATTTGGTGAATTTGATGCTGTGCTCCACATGTTCAGACTCACATTCATCAGCATCTGTTGAGACGGACGTTAAAACCACTGATGTGGGTCGAATAAATGAACGAATGAACCGAAGGTGCTCAAAACAGTAAGAACCAGCTGCTGTGTCCTCATGAATAAAATCACCCATGTATTAATATCTACTATTTTATTCTGATGGATTAATCTGAAACAGATAATTCAGTCCTGATCCTTTATCGATGCGTCTCTGTGGAGCAGGTTCCTCCGGACCGCTGGTTCGACTCTTCAAACACATAAACCGCCGTTTGCCTCCTCCCAGCGTCGCTCACACGGGTTTCAGAAACATCCCTCTGAATTGTGCGTAGTTTGTTGTGAGCTCAGTGTTTCTTCTAATTCTGTCTTTTCGTGCTTTTTCTCCCCGTCCAGGTTCGGTTCTGGACTCGCGGATCTTTCCAGAGGACCTTTCCTGTAAATAGAGACATCTGTTCTTCTGGACAAAGTTAATCTTTGGGAAGCTGAAGGCTTCTTCTGGAACTCTGTGGACATGAGAGTCCAGGTCTCTGAGCTGTTCTATGGAGGAACTGGTCTGGGTCGCCTCGCCGGACCACGGGATCCGATCTGACGTTGTTTCTGCTCGTAGTGGAAAACCATGGTGAACTTTGTCCGTCTGTTCATTTCTAGAGTAAAACGTCGTTTGGAGGGGTTGTGCGTCTGGACCGGTCCAGACTGAACTGGACTGGTTGGTCGGTAGGGCTGGGCGATATGGACACAGTCCAACCAAATACCTCAATGTTCACTCTGTGACGCTGATGGAGGCTCGGATCCTGGTGCTTTCACGAACTCTTCACACCATTTGATAAATCACTCACCCAGAACCCAGCTTCTCTAACCAGCTGGAGCTAAATCCATCCTCCATCACTCTGAGCAGCACTTTTCAAATCCCAGACGATTTCTGGTCTCGTTTCACAATATTAAAGCGTCGAATGCTTCAACTGATTTTTAGATTTCAATCAAGATATCCAGCTTTGTGTGACACTATTAAAATATCTCAAATGTAATTATACTATAGAAACAATGTCACTAAAAACTTGACAATATTTAGTCCTGTGTGGAGGAATTGAACATCGCGACACTATTTTAGGCCCAGGTCCAGGATTTTGTGTATTTAGAGTTCAAGTCTAAAAATGTTGTTTTAAACATGAGTAACATATGAAGAGTTATGGCTCAGTGCGTTCACAGTTATTCTTCTGATTATTCAAAGGACTACTTTGGCCTTTCAATCAAATAAACCGTCTCTATGTCCAGATCTTTCGATGGATCGCATCATTATAGAGACGTTTCGGTCTTTTCTGGACTATAAGTCAAACTTCTGACTCGTCATACGACTGATATCTGAAAAGCGACTGGCCGAGCAGTTCCTGGGCCCCGGAGAAATATATGTGTCTTATACACCAGTGTGACTTATCCATGTTTTTTTAATGTCATGATGCAGTTTTTTAAACAGTGGTGACTTATGCAGTAAAGTACGGTATTCTGTTACTCAAGACTACTTGTGCAGAAGTTGTTGGATTTTCTTTAACGTTTTAATGCACCTTCCAAACAAAAGGCTTCGTGACGTGAGATGATGATATAATTCTATTTGTAAATAAAATAAAGTACATGAAGATTGGAAATCAGCGGTCATGAGTATAGATCCGTCAAGCAAGAGTGAAAGTGAAAGCTGGAGTTCAAAATCCTCATGAAGTGAGAGAGTTTTCTTCTAAACGCCTGTTGGGTTGGTCAGTGGACCGACCACCTCCTGTTGCTATTTTGTGACCGACATGCCTTTGTTCTGAGCTTCAGACATGAGACCATATTATGATACCCACAATCCACCACAATATCGAGTTTCTAATTCTGACATCTCCAATCCAGGATGTCCAGCCTCACACAACTTTCTGTCCATATCCTAAATATAAGACACAGACTTCACTGAAATACTGACATGAAGTTACCCGGAAACTCCAGATTAATCTAACCTGAGACTCTACATTAATCCTGGATCCTGGTCCCTTTATTGCCCAGCCCTATGAGCAAACATGGTGGATACTCAGCACAACCGGCAGCTGTGACTTTCTTCTCTAACAAGCCGTAGTTTCAGACTTTCCAGTAGCGGTAGGAGAAAACGAGATGTGTCCAGGCAGCTGATTTTCAAAGGAACCACATCTTTCATTATCTTTCAATTCCAGCTCAAACGAGCTGATGAAACAAAAAGCTCCTTTAACCGGCAGGAAGGTGTTTTTTCTCCACCTGCCACTTTTTGGGGTTTTTTGTATCGCAGCTTCGGACTTCAGGTTTTTTTTTTCCACAAGTGCAGTGCAAATGAAACACAGCAGGTTTGTGACGAATGCAGTGTTTCCAAAACTGTTCCTGACCAGAGAGTACGCTTTGCTGAACACCGTCCAGTGGGTGTGGCCGACACTCCCTCTGTCTGTAATAAACTATGGTTGTGTAACTTAAATCTGTATCTGCGAGTTTCTGTATTATGATGGAAGTAAATGAGACTCAATATGCACACAGATAGAAAACTGATGAATATCTTTATCAATACACCAACCTTTCCACTGAACTGCATTGCATCTGTGACCCACTCCCTGAGTGTGTGTGAATGAGCGACTCTGACTGAAAAATACGTATTTTCACCGTTTGACGTCAGTTACGAAACCTTCCAGTGCCACATCCCCGACATGACCTCTGGGTGGTCTTTATCAGGACGGATAGACAGAACCTAATGTAACAGGTCAACAACTGATGTTCAGTAGTATACCATGATAACAATCAATGTAAACACTTACGCTGATGATGTTCATGTTTTTGTGCAACAGTGTTCTTTCTCTTGCCACTAATTTCCACCAGCTGGGACAGGGTCTTGGTTAATTTTCCCGTCAGGTCAAACCAGCGTCTCTCTTTCAGGGGAAACTGGTTGAGTTTGCTGTTTTTAGTCATTTTTCCCTCCATTCATACCTGTGGCTCCAGACGGCCTTCTGATCGCTGCTCCCGAGTTCAGCCGAGTTCAATCAGCAGCTCTGCTGTCATTTCAAACTCCCCACAACGCCGAGGGTCCCGTTACAGACGGGACGCTGGAGTCTGCAAATCAGCAGGAGTTGGTTTTCAGGACTAAAGCCGCCTGTCACGACTGCTGGGTGAAAACCACAGAAGAAGAGAAGCGTTTTGATGTAAATCAGCAGGAAATCGGTCAGTTTTATTTTGAAATGCGCAGCCCGGCCAGTTTTATTCCTACTATGGGTTTAATTTGTCACAACAATGGTCTTTTTTATCGCTCCCTGCCTTCTGCACCATGAAGCCATCTGTTATCTCAGCACTGAACCGATCCGAAGTCCAGCAGCTTTTCTCTGAGAAAAGAGAGGATCCTGCGCCTCACGACTCTGTTGACGATCTGAGCCGCTGCGTCTTGTTTGTCTTGAATATCACGAGTTCCTGCTTCACCTCAGGTTCACAAACTCACTCTGCATCGGCCTTCCCCTCCACAGCCTCGGCCGTCAGAATCCTGGCTGGAATCAAACGCTGTTCTTCCGACGGTCTCGCCCACAGAACTCCCCAATATTACACAAACCTGCGCTGTTGAGACGAGCGCTTCTTAAATGTTTCTGATCTGAAGACCCCGGTGAGAAATTACTTCTCGGCAGCGCCGGGAAACACACTTATTAAAAAACCCTCATATCCCGGTCGTAAAGGGAGCCGGAGCCGCCAGACTGTAAGTCGATTTGGATCTCAGCCCACAGTTTAGGAGGCGCGTCTCCAGATTACTTCTGAGGATTTTCTACTCTTTCTGACGCCCTGCCGACGCCGACGCTTCTTAAAAACGTCTGTCTTCCAGGAAATTACACCAAGACAATAAAAGACGCTTGCAAATGCGAGAGGATTGTTTATCCAGAGCGCTGCAGCTGTTTACAGACCTAAATCAATCAAAGAACTTGCAAAAGAGGATATTGCTTTTGTTTGTTTGTTTTGTTCCCCTGATTGGCTCTTAGGTTTGGAAACAGTTACTCTGAAGGACGGCGGCGGAACGCAGAAACCCTCCTCTCACCACCCGCTGCTCAGCTTCACGCTCTAATGAGGGTGCAGTAACCACTCCGTCCACCAGGGAACGCACTCATCGGGGGATGCCTTTGTACTGTTAGTTTAATTTAATCATAAGAAAGGCACTTGTCAGAATTCCATGTTGGAGACAGAGACGAGTTCCAGAAGTTTCCAGACGATGCCGCTCGCCAGAGCTTCAGAGGAAACTTCTCATCTCGTCACTTAAATTGTTTCTGGTGTGACATTTCACTGCAAGTGTGAAATATATGAAACTAATGGATGCTGCGCTTTAAAAAAAAATGAAAAAATAATCACAACAATAAAAGACGTGGCGGGATTGGAAAACGCTCTGATGCGAGGCGTCAAATGACAAATGAGAAAGTCAGTGTGGTGGGATGTTTATTTATGTCTCTGTGGACGTAATAAAGGCTGCAGCTGTGTGTGTGTGTGTGTGTGTGTGTGTGTGTGTGTGTGTGTGTGTGTGTGTGTGCTCTTTAAGTAAAGCCTGGGAACTCCAGATCTAACTCTGATTTGTCTCAGCAGTGGAACAGACAGCAGCTCAAGTCGTGAGCAGAATGTGAGCAGAGAGCAGCTGATGGACTCGGCTGACCTCTGACCCCTCAGTGAGGCTCTGGACTCGGCTGACCTCTGACCCCTCAGTGAGGCTCTGGACTCGGCCTGAGCTGAACTGGAACAGGAGGGAACTTCAAGACGTTTCCTCTCAAACTGAATTCAGCCTCGTGGACACACATCTTGGCGGCCCGGGCAGACTCAGAGGAGTGAGGCGGTCTGAGGGGAAGCGTCTCGGCTCGTTACAGCCTCCAGCTGCAGCGTCTGAAGCAGAGACGTCGGGTTTTAAACCCGGTTTGATCGTCACATCGTTAGGAGGAGAACTGCCGTTCTGATGAAACATTTTCAGGTTTTTCATTTTCACGGTTGAACTGAAACTCTCTGCACACGCTCTACTTTACGACACCTGTAGCTGTCTTTAGTTTTTATAGACTCCAGGTAAAGAAGTTTTAATCGACAGCAGCGTCACTCCTCATTGACACGACAGCGTTTCCACTGAAAATGTTTCAGAAAAGTTTTGTATTTAGGCGCCAACTTTTTGAACACGACGTGTAAACAGACGTCCGGGACAGACTCAGCAGCTCCATCCGCCCGATCAGCTGAAGATGTGTTTATGAAAATAGGTGCTAATTTGACGTTTCACACACAGGAGGAAGCTGAGCTCCTGACAGGAAGCACAGAGGATCTGAAAACATCTTTGAGTGACGTTTCCTGCTGATTTCAAACCAAGATAAAAAACAAGCAAGATGATGTGAGCGCTCCTCCGGGAGCAGGGTCATCTATGTTTTTATTCCCAGCTGATCAATAACAAAAAGCACAGAAACTAAAATCACAGTCTGAGCGTCGCAGGATGTCAGCAGTTCAAAGCTGGTGTTAAAACAAGGTTCCGCTTCCTTCCACACTGACAGGAAGCTTGAAGCAGCTGCTGCAGGTTCGTTAGCAACTCATGTATGCTGACGATCTCCCGTTCTACCAGATCAGCTGTTGGACCGAGATCTGTGAGCGGCGGAGATGTTGGAGGCCAGCGAACTCGTCACCGTGATGAAGGAAGCGTCTTGAGCTGACAGGAAGCTTTCTGGCTCGTTATCCTGCAGGAAGTGCCGTCAGAAAGATCCACTGTCCTCATGAAGGGACGGAGACGCCGGATGATCAGGAGGCTGCGGTGGACAAACTCCACTCAGCCGCCGCATCATTAAAACACCACAAGCAGCACAGCCTTCATTCCGATGGTCCGTCTGGGAACTCCCGCTTATTTCTGCTCGTCTGGATCAAGAACCACTTGTTGTAAGATGAAGCTAGTTGTGTGTTTGGCTTCTCAGTGTGAAGGGGATCAGAGGACACACACTGGAACCACCTGCAGAGACAACATTTCACACAAACTTATGGAGGAGAGAAGTCCTGAACTCCAGCCTGCAGCTCAGTTTTCTCTGGATTCTGCTGGAAAACCAGGAGATTTACCGCCCAGTGACACCATGTGACACAATTACTGCTGTTTTCACTGCGCAGTGATTCGTATCGCCACCAGTTTAGTGGCTGAAAGAAGCGTCGAAGCTCTCCGGGAGGAGAGGATTTGCATTCCGCTGCTGGGAAGGTTGAGCAGCCGCATTAAAGAGACGTGGATACAAAGAGCGGCGAAGCATCGGCAGCAGCCGTTTCCCCTCGGCGCCGCCGGCTCATTGTCTGCTTCTCACACAAATTCCTCCGTCCATTGTCAGGAGAGAAAACCTGCTGTAAAACTGGTAAAAGCCACAGAAAATTAGATGCTGCCGAGCGTTACGCCGTCGACAACAAAGCGCCGAGATGAATGGCGGCGATGATTGGAGCGAGCCGTCGTACCTGGGAGCCGCGGCGGCGGCGGCTCGCCGCACGGCCTCTGATCGTCGTTTTTCTGTCCCATTGTGTCGCTCCGCCGCCGCGGTTCTATGATCTGGCAGCCCGGGATGGATTTGCTATCATTAAACCGGGACGGTGACAACAATGGCGCCGGGAGATTGACAATAACCGAATAACGCCGGAGCGAGGAAACAGGGGCCGCTCCTGAAAGCAAGGCATTTCAATAACTGTCACGTTTCTGGTGGCGCATCAGAACTCAACAAATGTGTCTTTTGTCAGTTTTGTCAGCGCCTTTGTTTCCCGACAGCGTCTTTATCCAAACACGCCGTCGAGGAGCGCTCTGGCGCTCGCCACGGCGCCGGCTGACATGGTTCCTCGCAGTAAGACGAGCTGCCTCGTCTCCCAGGCGCCACATTCACCACGGTTTCTCTTTACTCCGCCCCCCTGCGGCGGTTTCTTATTTTACTGATTCAATTACAGCCGGTAAAATACAGAACCTGATTTTTCCAGGCTCCTTTTCCTCGGCGCACCATCGACTTTATTCCCTCTGAGGAGTTAATGAATCAGGTGGAGGCAGCGGGGTTTGACTGCCAATCAGGACAAAACATCCATATTTAGCTCAAAGCACAGCTTCAGCACCTGGGAGAGGCGAGCGCCGCTGGACGGCCGCCGCTCGCCGTTTCATCTCCGGGCGGCTCTTCGGGAGATAAACCCGGCCACCCCCATCAAAGCAGGAGGCGCCGAGCCGGCCGGAGTTCAGGGAAAGTTCTCCAGCTGACAGGCGGGAGGAACGGCAGAGCGCGGCGGCGGCGGCGGCAGAAAAGTTTCTCGCGGCTGATCCCGGGAGGAGGCCTCGCCGCCGCCGAAGACGCCGGGATTGACGTCTGTAATCTCTCTGCGTCTCGCTGCGGCGCGGCCTCTGCTTTGTTCTTTAATCCCGGGATTCCTCTGCTTCCAGCTCCATCTGGACGCAGGGCGGGTTTCTGGCCTCGGCGGCGGGGGAGGAGGGGGCGGAGCTTCAGTTCATCCTGCTCATCCACATCAACGACGACTGCAGCTTTTAGCTCGTTCTGTCGTTTAACCAGAAACCGAACGCTGAAGATCCAGACTGAGACGTCCAGATTCACCATGGACAGTGCTGTAAACTCACAACTTCCAAAACACGAAGCTTCAACTGACTTTGAGAGACTTGAAAACATTTCACCGAACGTCTGGTCACACTGACACCTGCGGCTCTGGAGCCACATGTGGCTCATCAGTCCCTCTGTAGCGGCTCCATTCATGATACAGCAATAAACATTTCACTTATTTTTAAATTATTGTATGACGAGTCACTCTTGGTTCAAAAGGTACAAGTAGAATTTGGAAAGCTCGCCAAAACCACAAGAAATGGGTAAAAAAATGATAGAACAGCTTAAAAACCCTGAAAAGTCTCCAATTTCTAACTTAAGAAATTCAAATATGGCAGCGAAAAAAGCAAACAAAACTGTTTAAAAAGAGATAAAATGGCTGAAATTTCAAAACTGTCACAAATAGTCGTTTTCGGCTTTTTGAGTTCAGTTCAAATGTCAGCGACTCCCTGGAAGGCGGAGTCAAGACATCTGAGAGACTTTGTCTTTTTGCTGTCAGTTTCCTGCTGTGCTCTGGGAGGCTCTCCATTCAGTCGAACCATGGTGAGCTGAACAAACTGAAGCCTGAAACAGAAGATCCAGAAGGTCCTGTTCACGGAAAACTCCCGTCTAGATTCTGCCGTTCTGCCGTCAGCTGATCGCCTCCTAAACGCACCACTTTAACCTGTTTCATTAAGAGATCTCAGCAAATCTGCCCCCCTAATTTTGGACCTCTCTATTTTGGGAAAAAGTGTATTTTCACGGCCATGGGCGCCAGGCGAACACGGTTACCACGGCAACCAAGTGATTATGGCAAAGTGAGGCTTTCCCACTTCTGTTGCAGCAAAGCGACGGCCAAGAAAACACTAATCCACCAATCAGAGCAGCCGAGAGAGAGGAGGAGGAGAGGAGGAGGCGGAGGAGGAGGAGGAGGAGGAGAGGAGGAGGAGGAGGAGTAGGAGGAGGAGGAGGAGGAGGGGGAGAGGAGGAGGAGGAGGAGGAGGAGGAGGAGAGGAGGAGGAGGAGGAGTAGGAGGAGGAGGAGGATGAGGAGGAGGAGGAGAGGAGGAGGAGGGGGAGGAGGAGGAGGAGGAGGAGGAGGAGGAGAGGAGGAGGAGGAGGAGGAAGAGAGGAGGAGGAGGAGGAGGAGAGGAGGAGGAGAGGAGGAGAGGAGGAGGAGGAGGAGGAGGAGGAGGAGGAGAGGAGGAGGAGAGGAGGAGGAGGAGGAGGAAGAGAGGAGGAGGAGAGGAGGAGGAGAGGAGGAGGAGAGGAGGAGGAGGAGGAGGAAGAGAGGAGGAGGAGAGGAGGAGGAGAGGAGGAGAGGAGGAGGAGGAGGAGGAGGAGGAGGAGAGGAGGAGGAGGAGGAGAGGAGGAGGAGAGGAGGAGGAGAGGAGGAGGAGGAGGAGGAGGAGGAGGAGGAGGAGGAGGAGGAGGAGAGGAGGAGGAGGAGGAGGAGGAGGAGAGGAGGAGGAGGAGGAGGAGAGGAGGAGGAGGAGGGGAGGAGGAGGAGGAGGAGGAGGAGAGGAGGAGGAGGAGGAGGAGAGGAGGAGGAGGAGGGGAGGAGGAGGAGGAGGAGGAGAGGAGGAGGAGGGGGAGGAGGAGGAGAGGAGGAGGAGGAGGAGGAGAGGAGGAGGAGGAGAGGAGGAGGAGGAGGAGGAGGAGGAGAGGAGGAGGAGGAGGAGGAGAGGAGGAGGAGGAGGGGAGGAGGAGGAGGAGGAGGAGAGGAGGAGGAGGGGGAGGAGGAGGAGAGGAGGAGGAGGAGGAGGAGAGGAGGAGGAGGAGGGGAGGAGGAGGAGGAGGAGGAGAGGAGGAGGAGGAGGAGGAGGAGGAGAGGAGGAGGAGGAGGAGGAGAGGAGGAGGAGGAGGGGAGGAGGAGGAGGAGGAGGAGAGGAGGAGGAGGGGGAGGAGGAGGAGAGGAGGAGGAGGAGGAGGAGGAGAGGAGAGGGAGGTGGAGGAGAGGAGGAGGAGGGGGAGGAGAGGAGAGGGAGGAGGAGGAGAGGAGGAGGAGGAGGAGGAGGAGGAGGAGGAGGAGAGGAGAGGGAGGTGGAGCTGTGCACTGAGGATGAACCATGAATCATTAAAAAAACAACTTAAATCAAGACTGAACTGGTTTTGCTCCACTTCCTCTCAGGTTCTCTCCACTTCCTCTCAGGTTCTCTCCACTTCCTCTCAGGTTCTCTCCACTTCCTCTCAGGTTCTCTCCACTTCCTCTCAGGTTCTCTCCACTTCCTCTCAGGTTCTCTCCACTTCCTCTCAGGTTCTCTCCACTTCCTCTCAGGTTCTCTCCACTTCCTCTCAGGTTCTCTCCAGTTCTCTCCAGGATCGCGCTTTGAGCAATGGACATGATGGAAAACTTCACCGGTCAGTAGGACCTGCAGAAATCCGTAGTGCATTCTTCTTTGAGTGAGTTTGCTGTTGAGTGGTTGTGGTCCGGCCTCCCGTTCCTCCTGCTGGTTGGTGGAATCCAGGTCCTCGTCACACCCTGGGAGAGTTTGGTGGTTTTCCTGTGTTCTTCAGAGCTACGGTGACCTCTGACCTGTCAGTGTGTTTACTGACAGTTCCTCTGAATCCGAGGACGATCAACATCAAGGACGACTCTTCATCACCAGCAGCATGATGATGATGATGATGATGATGATGATATTCCACCTGTCAGTCAGTCTTCTCTCTGCTGATCACAGTGAGCCAGTTGGACGTCTTGAAGGGGTTAATATGGGCCTGAGCACCAGAACCTTCTAGAACCTGAACCAGAGCAGAGCAGCATTGACCCCCCAGGCGCCGTGACCCCTCCCTCCCCCGAACCCGGCGCCCCGGTTCACCGGGCTGAATGACTCCCCTCCTCATCGTCTGGGTTCTACTGAGACAACTCTCTTCGTGTGTGTGTGTGTGTGTGTGTGTGTGTGTGTGTGTGTGTGTGTGTGTGTGTGTGTGTGTGTGTGTGGCTGCCAGGCAGCGGTAGCTCTCCCTCCAGAGTGGCAGATGGCGCTGGGAGCCTCTGGCGCTCTGCAGAAGCTCCAGGCGTCTTCATTGTGATGAAACGGCGGAGAGACAGCGGCTCGCCGACGCACACGGCTCGCCGCCGAGCTTCAGAGCTGCCTTCAACGTGGCGCGTCTCCTTTCTTCTCCCTGTGATTCCTCTGCAGTCGTCTGGAAAGGCCCCAGCCCTGCGATTCTGCTGGTTGCTCCTGCTGGGAGGATCTTCAGCCCACATGTGGCTCATGGAGCCTTCCTTAAAGAAACACTCTACTCTTGACAAATTAAGATCATCTCATCAATAATCGTAATTGGAAAAAGGACTTGGGCTCATTTATCTGATAAAAAAACATGAATTTTGCATTTTTGTTCCAGAAAAGTTTGACGTTAACACGACGTTTTGAAAATGACGTCTGTTTACATGAAAACGGCAGAAACACTGAAACTGGAGTTTCTATGTTTGGCCCCAGCTGGATGCTGTGAAGAAGCATCAGTTTGTTAACGTGAAGGTTAAACGACTAACACACCTGCAAATGGCCAAAACTCCCGAAACCGCCATGAATTAAAGGTGCTGTAGGCAGGATTCTGCCTCGGTTTGACCCATCTAAGAAGGTGATTTGAAACCCAGCACAGCCAATCCTGTCCTGTTTTCGCTGACATCACGCCCTTACGCAAGCTAAGCCCCTCCCACAAGCACGTGTGACGAATGCCCCTCGACCAATCACGGTTAGAGCCTCAGGGCCTCTTCTGATTGGTCAAAGATACCTGGAGCTGTCGAGATTCCTTTTCAGCTCAGAACAGAGACAGATGGAAACTCTGCGCCCTCGCGGTAGAGCAGTTATGCTACACTCCTAAAGGATTATCAATGGATACTCTGACATTTAATCCAAAGAAAACACAGAAAAATTAGCATTGACTAGCAAAATCCTGCCTACAGCAGCTTTAAGATCAAGAAGTTGAATAGTTCAAATGCTGACAATTTTATTTTCCAGTCTGAGGTAATGTTGGGAACCTTTGAGCGTTTCTCATCCATTCTGAGCTGATTTCGCTGGCGATGGTTCGTCATATAGATGTTTATCATATAGATTTTTTCATCATATGCAGTAGATGTGTATCGTATAGAGGGTTTATCATGTAGATGTATACCATCTAGATGTTTTCATCATATCGATGTATATCACACAGAGCCCCTTGTTTCCTCTGTTTCTCCTCCGGGACCGGATCAGCTGGTTGTTCTCGTATGACGGTGAATCAGAGAGCAGCTCCCGTCGGCCTCCATAGCTTCTCTCAGCTCCAGCTTGTCCCGGGGACCCGCGGACCCCCGGCGTCTCTGTTCCTCCGAAAGAAAACGAAAAGAGAAAACCGCCTAATTGGTGCAGACCTCTGGAACCGGCGAGGACAGAAGCGAATCAGAACTCAGGATTTGACCAGAGTTCTGGAGCGACTCCATTCTGTGTCTCAGCTGGGGGGGGGGGGGGGGGGGCGTCCCTGGGGGGCGTCCCTCCCTGTCTCTTTATCAGGCGGGCCGTCGCTGCAGGGGGACGGCGGGTCAAGAGGACTCAGCGGGGATGGCGGGACCTGCACAAACCAGTTCTATCCAGACTGAGAAGCTGCAGAACTGAATGGTCTGATATTCCAGGAGGAGGAGGGGAGAGCGAGGGAGGGGCGAGCGAGGGACGCCAGCGAGCTCTGAAAGACGGGATCTGGGATCAGTTCTTCCGCCCCCCCTCCCCCCCGGGACGCTCGGTGTGTTGGTGGAGACCTGCTGGGTCTCTGGCAGGCCCGGCGGAGGAGTTCCTGCAGGCAGCCAGAGCAGCGCCGCCTCCGCCCAATTAACCACGACGATAAAGACGATTCCTGACGGAGGAAACTCGCTTCTCCATCGAGTCTCCAGAACGGAAGGAAATGAAGATGTAAAAGACTGAAAGTTGATCTGAAGATATCCGTTAGGAAAACGCTGATCGGTCTGGAAGCCGCGACTCTGCTGCCATCATGCTAACAACATCATGCTAACGACCATCATGCTAACAACCATCATGCTAACGACCATCATGCTAACAACCATCATGCTAACAACCATCATGCTAACAACATCATGCTAACAACATCATGCTAACAACCATCATCAATCAATCAATCAATCAATTTATTTTTGTATAGCCCAGTATCACAACAACAGTTGCCTCAGAGGCTTCAAGATGTTACATTGGTCGGTAAAAGTAAAAACAGTGAAAAAGCATAATGGTAATATGTCAATATTTACAGTAACGAGACAGAACGAAGCAACCACCGCCTTCGACCCTCACATCCGGCAAGAAAAAACTCCAAAAACCCAGTGGGAAAAGAAGAAATCTTGGGGAGAACCACAGTATGGAGGGATCCCTCTCCCAGGGACGGACAGCTTTGGCAACAGCTAGCATGAGACAATAAGAAGTAAAGCCTAGGACTATGTTGAGTCATGCTAACAACATCATGCTAACAACCATCATGCTAACAACCATCATGCTAACAACATCATGCTAACAACATCATGCTAACAACCATCATGCTAACGACCATCATGCTAATGACCGTCATGCTAACAGGCACCATGCTAACAATCATCATGCTAACGCTAACGAGGCATCTGACGACATTCCTTCAGAGCTTCTCTTCTCTCAAATTCATTTATCCCACAACACGGTTTGCAACAACACACACACACACACACACACACACACTCACTCTCACACACACACACACACCAATGCTCAGCAATCTTTATCCCAGTAATCAGAATAAAACCAGCTGCATGTTTCTGAACACACACACACTGTAAACACTCCTCTCTGCTTAAAGCTGTTTCTATTATAGTGTGTGTGTGTGTGTGTGTACGCCACAGATCAGAGCGCCATGCTTCTCCTTCCTTCAGAGAGGTTACATAATGAGTGATGGTCTGCTGCTGTTTATTAAAGAACCGTTCCTGTGTGTGTGTGCAGATTGTTCCTGCGTCCATAAAGCCCAATCAGAGCGTTTGATCACCTGAGAACCCAGAAAAGACTCTTTAACATCAACAGAAGTCTCTAACCAGGAGTGACCGTTCCTTCTTCTGGTGCTGGTTTCATACATCTGGATGATTTAGTGAGATTCCAGATCTTCTTCTGTTTCTCAGAAAGTTTTATCTCATCCTGCTAAATATCATACTCTGTCTGGACGATCTGTGGTGGAGATGAATGTGACGTAATTCCACATTAACAGAACATTATCTGAAGACATTACAAACTGCAGTGACTTTCTGGTTCTGAAGCCTCGTCTTCTCGGCGCCGTCGGGCCCTCGTGGCGCTCGGCGCTCTTCCGTCACCTTCAGATTTCAATCTCAGCTTTGTGAGCGTCTGAAGGGAATCGGCCCGAGGATCTGAGGCTGCACACAAACCCACGAGGACTCACCTCTTCCAAAACCTTTAAAAACCACCAGGATCAACTCTAAAACACACGCAGCCAATGAGAAATCAGAGTTTAGAGTCGCCCAGTAAAACGGTGACGTATTATAGAAATGAGTGAATTTCCTGTTGTTGAATGACTGAACAGAGTTTTCTGGATTATCAGAGAGCAGCAGAGTGAGAGGTCTTCATTGGACCAGTCTTTGGTAGTCATTCGGGTGGATTCAGGAGGGTTTCTTCCACTTCCTCCCTCAGCCGCCCTGATCCCCGCCGGCTCACCCAAAAGTCTTCCTGATCACGGTTTGGGTCCAGAGTCTGAGTCTGAGGCGGCGGCGGCGGCGTGCTTCAGGGGGTTTTCGCCCAAACGTGATTTATGGCGGCGGCGCCTCGGCGAGGAGCGCCGGTCTTTAATTAACGTGCAAATTACCGCAATTCATCAGCGATACAACCGCCAGAACCCGCCGCCACGCTAATCTGATGAGCGATGGCCTTCCCGGGGAAGACCCGCCCGTTTTGGGGCACGGTGGCGGGAGTTCAGGAGTCCTTTATTTTCCCGAATTCCTATAGAAATTAACGCCGGTCATTGACCGCCGGCGTTAATTTCTTCACATGAAGCTCAGAATCGTCTTCTTCATGATCAATTCTTTTCGATATAGAACGTCTGAAAACTCGCCGTCTAGCCCCGCCCCCTTCCTTTCCCCCGTTGACTTGGCTCGCTGCGGCTGAGAGAGGAGAATCCGACCTTCACTCGCGGGGATCTGGGAAAACGGCGTCCGATCAATTACTGGCCGTCCTAATTGATTTGCCGAGGTAATCACTGGCGGGCGGAGGACTGGATGTTTTAATAAACGGTTTTACAGCCGGACCGGATCGATCGGGCCTCGGCGGCCTTCATTACAGCGCCGGACCGGGGACGGGGGCGGGGGGAACCTGCCGAGCCACGTGATTGGTTGTTCTCGGGTTACAGTGGAGCGTCGAGCACAGCCTCGCTCGCTTTACTGGAAACACAGCGGCGTCCCGGGAGACTCTCGCCGTTTAATACTCGCTGAACTTTCTCGCGCTGAGGTTCATTCAATTTATGGCCAATTCGACCGCCAGCGTGTGTATACACACACACACACACACACACACACACACACACACACACACACACACACACACACACACACACACAACACACACACACACACATACACACACGCTTTCTGCTCACAGCAGGTGCACGTTCGGCCGAAACAGATCAATTCATGTGGTTTAGAAGAAAAACCTGCGTGGATGAAGTGAAGCCATCCGGAGTGTTTTCAGAGTAAAGGAACAAGAAAAATCGGATCGTTTCTCCTGTAAAGATTTTGGCGTTTTCGGAACTCGTCTCCGTCCAGATGCAGAGCTGTGTTCTCCGCTCTCCTCAGACTTCGCAGCCGTTTCTGAACAAACCCATTCCTCCGGATTTTCGAGGCTGGAGGCAATAAATCAGTTTCCCTTCACCTCGGAGATCGTCTGTGCCGTTCGACTCCGGAGGGATTCTGGCTGAAATTAAGCCGTTTTGAAGAATGTATTCACACGACGACTGCTTTCAAATTAAAGTTATTAGACGGGAGGAGATCCATCAGCAGTCTGGATATTAAACTCCAGCAGGAGGAGATCAGATTATCACATTTAACACACTGCAGGATCGAAGTTCCACAAATCCCAGCAAACATCCAGGAGGAGCAGACGGAGAAACCGGATGAACCATAAAGACAAACAACATCCAGCTGAAGGGAGGCGGGTCCAGAGAAGACCGGCGTCCAGTCTGTTTCAGGAAGAACCTGCAGAGACGATGCTTCCGGTTTCTTTTCTCCCTCCGATCTGAACACGGCTGCACTTCCTGTTGTAGACCCGGCCTTTCCGGGTGGAGTTTGCATGTTCTCTCTTCAGACGGGACACAGTGTTCCCTCCTCAGGCAGGTAAACACTGAACCTCATTCGGTGGGTTTGTCTGTAAAGAACATCGACTTGAATCTGTGCTCAGCAGGAATCTAAAAGATAAAGAAAGCAGAACAGGAAGTAACATTCAGCTAATCGCTCCGAACAGATGAAATGATGAAAATATAAAGAGAAGCAATCAGCTGGGAAACACTGTTTCCTCAGAGTCGTCTCTGCGAATCTCCTCTTCTTTGGAAATGACAGTGAGGAGCTTGAAGAGGTCTCCTGCTGAGAGACGGACTGAAGAAGGCGCCAGGTGAGAGTGAATCAGTCAGACTTTACCATAAAGCTGCGTTCACACCGAACGCGACGCGACGCGATTTGCGTCAAAAGACAATTGAAACAAATGGGAACGCGCGTTCCAGCCGCGATGAGACGCGACGTGTCGGACTCGGCGCGTTGTCGCGACGCGTTTTCGCGGTGCGTCGGGGCGTTGACGCAACGCGTCGCAAAATCGCGCGGCGTCGTGATTTTGCGTCCGACGCTGAAGTTGGGAAATCTGAACTTTGACGCGTCGCGATTTTGCGGCAAACCAATCAGAGAGCGTCTCCATGGTGACGTAGGTCAGGGAGCGGGGACCGGAGAAAACGACACTCGTCCTGGTGCAGCTCCTGGAGCAAATAGTGAAACTCGCCAAACTCTGACCGTCTGTGGATCATATCATGCACCCAGGCACGGCGTCCTGTCCGCCGACGGCGTCGTTGTCTGGCTTTATTAAGCAAATAAAGCCAAGCCACCCGCTCAACAGGGTTAGCCATGAGGCTAAGCTAACAAAGGAAACACGGCCTGAAGCCCCGCCTTCCCGCCAGACGCGACGCGTTTGACGCGTTCGGTGTGAACGCGGCTTTTGGCCCCGCGTTGTTCAGCGTCGGACCTCAGAATTGACGCGCGTTCAGCTTCTCGCGTTGACGCGATTTTTGACGCAAAATCGCGTTGGGTGTGAACGCAGCATAAGAGAGCGAGGCAGAAAGCATCTCGTCAGAACCTCCCTGTCGTAGTTATGAGCCTTTTCTTTCATTTTCTTTCTTCCTTGAGGTTCTTGAGCCATTCGGTTCAGCGGAACATGAAGCTGTTGACTTTCTCCAGATGTTTTCCATCAACCAGCTCAACAAAGAAAAACTCTGGTCGTCTGTGTCCGTAGCTTAACCCAAAGACATAAGGAAGCTGATGGTTGACCTTTGACCTCATGAGCTGTGTTCATGCCTGGGCTGGATATATTTGGTTAGATATTTGTGTCTGTCTGATTTTAGCAGAGAGGAGAAGACGGTCCGTCCCTCAGACCGGAGCGGAATCCGAGCTCGGAAAGACTGAAAGGCGGGACGCCATCGGTCCGGATCACCAGACCGGCTGAGAGCCAACAACCAACACACAGCGAGGCCAGTCGGCGCTGAACCGCCACCGGCCTGCTCGCTGGGGGCCTTGCTCTGGCGAGGCCCCAGAGGGCGGCGCTCCGCCGGCGCCTGGTTGTTTTTCCACTTGTTTACGGCGGCGCCGCCTCCGTCTCCCTCCCTGCATGGACCTGCTGTCTCATTACGTCCAACTCAGAGGACCACTCAGCCGAGAGCGAGGGAGGAGGAGGAGGAGGAGGAGGAGGAGGAGGAGGAAGAGGAGGAGAGCGAGGGAGGAGGAGGAGGAGGAGGGGGAGGGGGAGGAAGAGGAGGAGGAGGAGGAGGAGGAGGAGGAGGGCTAAAGCCTCATCAGACGAAGGTTTCTTTATACTGAAGGAAAAAAGATCCATGAAGAGAATCGGTGGATCCTGATCTGACTCAGGATCCACAAACAGACTTCTAGCTAAACTAGAAAAAAAGAGGTTTTCTTTACATCTGATAAAACTTTAGAGCATCTATTTGAAGTAAAGTAATCTGGTTGGGATCTGAAAGTTTGGGTTTAAGATCCATTTCCTCGCTGTACGGCGTTCAAGCCGCTGTCTCTGAGCCGACAGTCCCAGCAGCTGACCTTCTGAAGAAGCCGCTTCGCAAAGGTCAACGTTGAAACACAGAAGAAGAGTCGGAGTCTTTCCCACATCCTTAAAACCTTAAAAACATGATTTCATGTTTCCTCACTAGGATGCAGAAACACAAAATAATATTGAAATGGCGAGGGCGGCGAGGCGGTGAGGTTGAGGCAGCGAGGCGGCGAGGCGGCGAGGCGGCGACGCCTCCTGATAGACCGGAGTCTCTCCGCCCGGCCAGAGTTCAGGCGCAGCCGAAGCATCCAGGTGTAAATGGCAGCTGTGTGAAGCGTGAAGTGTCTCCTGGTGACGGAGCGGACGGCGGCCACGCCCCGCTTTACCCCGCCGCCCCCGACCCGGGCGGAACATCGATCCGCCCCACCGCCGCCGCCATCAGCTCGCCACTCTCCTCATTTCTAGAGCAGAACTAATCCAGGAGGCGCCGCGCATGACCTGCAGGCGCCAGCAGGGGGCGAGCAGAGGACTGACGCTTATTGACAGGATGGAGAGCCATCCAGCTGGAGGTCATCTGGAGGTCATCTGGAGGTCATATGTCACCTCAGGTCAACAGGTCATCTGTCTCCACAGGACTGTATCGGTGTGGGCTGGGTGTGTGTGTCAGCTGGTACTGCAGACACGCACACACACACACACACACACTCATTTCACTTCAGTGAAGTCTGCATGTGTAACTGTCAGACTCAACATAAAGTGGTTCTCGCCGTCCTGCCGTCTGTCAGCAGCGGATCCAGACGGAGCTGCTTCTGCCTGATCACGTCTCTACAGGAAGTTAAAGCACGGCGCCGAATGAAGCGTTTACATGTTTGCATGACTCATTAGATTTCAGCGTGAATCTGGTCACTTCAGGCTCCCGACGGCTGAATTCACCTCCGTTTTGCGTATTTAGCCTCATAAAGCATCGAGAGCTTCCCAGAGGAGCTCGACTGAAAAGTTACTGCTGTTTAAAGAAACTGGACTGATTCTAACAATCTGAGTCTGAGCTCACAGAACTGTTCTGCCTCCGGACTCCAGGGAAACAGGTGGAATCGGTGTGTGTGTGTGTGTGTGTGTGTGTGTGGTGATAAGGAAACGGGGCCAGGCGAGCGTGAAGCGAGTGACGGCTCCATCAGCAGGTGAAGGTCAGACGCCGTTCGGTTCAGAACCAGCCGCCGGAGAAACGGCGTCGGGCCGCCTGTCTTCCTCAGTCACCTTCATCACCCATCCTGCTGACGTACGGGGGGGGTCAGGATTTCAGATGTCAGGCGTGGCTTTAATACAGTGTTTGGCTCAGAGGAGGACAGAAGTGGAGCAGAAGCTCAAGAAAGAAAAAGAAAAAAGACCTTAAAATAAACAACAACAACAACAACAAAGTCCAGAAGATGAAGAATCATGAAGAGACTGAAACTCAGACGGACCAACAGGAGCAGACTGGACTCAGGGCTGAT
>NC_043761.1:1002466-1004966 GCF_902148845.1 Salarias fasciatus | reverse complement strand
CTTCGTCCTCCTCCTCTTCCTCCTCCTCCTCTTCCTCCTCCTCCTCCTCCTCCTCCTCCTCTTCGTCCTCCTCCTCTTCCTCCTCCTCCTCCACCTCCTCCTCCTCCTCCTCCTCCTCCTCCTCCTCTTCGTCCTCCTCCTCTTCCTCCTCTCCAGGACGCCGGTGGTTTCAAGGGAAGATCAATTCATCTGTTATTCTTATTCTGTTTGGGAGTTCCTCCCTTGTAGGTGTGATTAGAGGAGCTGTGCAGAGGAGCGAGGCTCCGGCGGCGGCGGCGGCGGCGGCGGCGGCGGCGGCGGCGGCGGCGAGCCAGACGTGGAGACGGGGGATAATTTGTCTCGCTAACGAGGATGTAGCATTGATCAGGATGCAGGCCGGGATCAGATCGTTTTCATCCTCGTATTGATTTCAGATATCCAGCCGAGTCGATCCGATCCGCTGCAGCAGCGCCACGGCGCCCCCCAGAGGTCAGAGGTCGACGCAGACGTTACTGAGTGAAATGAGTGGCTGTGTGAGGGACGCTAACAGAGCTAGCTTACATTTATCACCACTAGACGGGACGAGAAAATGGTTAAAACGGATAAAATAACTGTCAGATAAACACAAATGAAAGCAAGAAAGTTGGTTTTAAAAAAGACGTTTTTCCAGAAAAGTTTTGCTTTGACCTTTGACCTTTCAACATGATGCCTGTTTATGTGGAAACAGCTGAAATGTGGGTGGAGTTTTCATGCCAGGCCACGAGGTGGCGCTGTTGGTCGTTTTAGTGGTGAAGCCACACACACACACACACACACACACACACACACTCTCACACACACACACAGCATGCGTTGACTGCTTCAGAACAGTTGCGTTTCCCTCGTCCACACGACAGTCGGATTGTTTTCAACAAGGTGCATTTTGCCCCCGTTTCCATGGAAACACAGTCAGAGTATTTAGGAAAACTTCCACCTTTGGAGCGGTTTTCAGAAGTTGCGCTGTTTCCCTGCACACAAACAACCAGAGAGCAACAGAACTTTTCCATTTTCACTGGAAAAAGTGTGAAAGTTTCTCGGGTTCTGCAGAGCTTCAGGTCAGACATGTTGAAACCGCTGATCCCGCTTTCAGGCTGAATGAAAATACGGCAGAATTATGATAAATTCAAGAACGACCGACCTCTCTGGGTAACGATCTGAAACAAACCAAAAAAAAAAGTCACAGATATTGAAAAGTGGCTCGTTGACCAGATCCTCGGAGTGATCGTCATTTCCTCCAGCAGGGAGCAGAGTTGTATGAAAGGTGATTTAAATGCAGAAGAGCAGCAGTCCGTCTCGTGACTCAGTGTTCGATCCATAATCTCTCAGTAATGACTTTCCTGTCAGATCCTGTCGCTCCGCCGCCGCCGCCGCCGCCGCCGCCGCCGCCGCCGCCGCCGCCGCCGGTCGAAGGCAAGTCGAGAAGCAGCAGGTTGGAAGTCTCAGACAGGTCTGGAGTTTGACCTTATTGTTCCGACAGTCTGCACCGAGGCACATCTCAGGCGTTCAGAGGAATCAACGGAACCATGAGTTGGTTGTTGATGCTTAACTGAAAGAGGATGTTAAATCTGTGATGACTAAAGACGAACTTCCTGTCTGCATGTCAGAAGCTTCCAAACGTCACTGAAGCTTATTGAAGCGATGAGCACTGAGATCACTGGACTGTCATCAAAACCTCTCAAACATGTAAAATCGTGTTTTAAAAATACAATAAAAAAGACTCCATGTTGCCTTCAGGCTGATTTCTACACGATCCAGATGTTTCTGCAGCATGGAGAGTAAATATACCACAGTCTGCACCTTGTTCCGTTTCACAGCAGGAAGCTTTGTGTGAAACATATTCAGTAAAACAAATCCGTGTCTTTGGGAATCATGTCTCCAGATTAAAAGCTCCTCCAAACCGACTCCTCCTCGTCTTCCTCTGCGCTGCTGAACGCTGACGTTCTTCACCTCCAACAGCCCGATCCCCGCTCAGCCTCGTGGTCCGGACATCGGGGACCGAACACACACTCCGCCGCTCCGGTGTGTGTGTTCGTCACCCCGACTGAACTCCAGGTGTGAAGTTCACCGAGCAGCGAGCCGCACCGTGGGTGAACCCCAGGAGTCACGCGTCCTCCGTCCTCCGTCCTCCGTCCCCCGTCCTCTGGGGACAGTCCCTGTGCCTTCAGGGACTCAGAACAGAGGACGGATGGAGACTCTGCAGTTTGTCCCAAGGCTGTCCTCACCACCGTTTGAGACTCAGTGACTGATCGTTTGTTTTTTTCACCGTTGAGATAAAAAATCTGAACTGTGCTTCATTTCCTTCACCGTTGTTCCTGCCATTAACGCCGCGGCCACCAGGTGTCAGTATAACTTGCGTTATGGTGCTTTTTTCTTCCATTCTTTCATCATTTGCATAATTATATTCCCAGCAGGACAAATGAAAATGCAAATATCTTCCTGCAGCGGCTCGCCTGGAACAAACACGTCTCGTTTTCCAAAGTCA